>NC_057788.1:22250222-22550222 GCF_014905175.1 Aphidius gifuensis | reverse complement strand
TTCTTGTCGTACTTGTTGTGCTCTTGCTAAATCAAAACCGGGAAAATCATTTAATTTATTTGTTATTGGTGATGGTGTTGTTGTTGTACGAAATTTACGTGGAATTTTTGATGTTGATTTTGATTTTATTGTTGGTTTTTCTGTTGTTGTTGATGATGGACTTGATGATGATGCTATTTGTTGAATAACTGATGATATACTTGGACGTCTATCTTGTAATTCTTTTAATAAATCTGGTGATATTACACCTTCAATTGTTGCTGATATTGGTAGAAAATCTTTTTCTATTAAACAAAAGCAATATAAAAGAAAAAATTTATCATTAGTAATCGGTTTTAAATGATTAAAAATTGCAATTATTTTATTACCTGTTGTTGTTGATTTATCATCTGCAATACTCGATTCCAAAAAACTAATGCAGACCACTGCACATACGAAAATCTAAAAAAAAAAAAAAAATAGTTTAATTTTAATAGCACTCAATAATATTTACATTAATTTTTTAAATAAATTACGCGTCTTTCTAATTTAAAAGTTGATTCGAAATGAAAAAACAAAAATGAATGAAACAACCCTTTGGTTCTTTGACTTTAATATTTAATAATGCGAAATATTTTCTTTTTTTTTTAACTATATTATTTACTCACAATAAAAAATAGTAACATATTAATATTAAAATCAAATAAATCAATAAATAAATTATGAAAATTGCGTATTTTTTACTCACATGCATTGCATGATACATGATGCTTGCTTGTCACATAAGACTGAAGGGTTTTCATAAATTTTACTGTCATTTATACTTTCCCTGTTTCTCTACAACATAAGCCAATGTACTTGTGATTTTTTTTTTTACTTTGCCATTCAAACTAATGCCACTTGACGCGGAAAATATTCATGCACGAACAGATACATGCGTGATTCTTTAACAATGGATATACACTTTTCCCATTCTTTATAAATTTTAAATTCTACAATAATATGCGTGTATATCATTTAATACCTATAATAAAAAAAAAATAAAAAAAAAGCATTTCATAAGCATATACTTTACTTGATGAATATTTTCAAGTCAGTAGAAAAAAAAAAAAAAGAAATAAATGATGAATTAATAAAAAATACAAATATATAGTTTCTACATGTATATATACAACATATGGATATACAAAATTTAATATACATATATATATTTTGGAGATTTTTATTTTTTTATTTTAAAATTGTGTCATTGAATTATTTATTGACTACAAAAGTGCGTTCAACATTTACGTAACCGGAAAGCATTGAGTAAAACTTGTGATTATGCATCGAAAATGTCAATAAATTCTAAACATATAAAAAATAATTTTAATATTAAAATAAATAGTAAATTAAATTATCAGTATAATATTTAAAACTATTAAAAATTTAATATTAAAATTAATTTAAAAATTATTATCAAATCGTTTTTAAAAAAAAGAAAACTAAACAGAATTTCTCTATAGAAAAAAAAAAAAAACAAAAATCTCCAATTGGATAGATAAGTATTTTAATTTCAACAACCCTGGGCTAATTAGATGTGTTGATAGAATTTTTTTAATAGATATTTATTTTCTAAATTTCATTTATAAATTGTAAAAGAGTTTTAGGTTTTTATTGTTTTTAAATATTGATAGTTCGAACTCCTCTCTCTTAATGTTTGTTTAAATTTTTGTATCATTAGTCGATGAATGATTATCTCATACTGGTACAATAGTATTTGATATTGCCAACTTGAAATTTAAATTACAAAGAAGGCACTACATGCACAGTATAAATACGAATGTCATGTCCCTAAAAAATTTTTATTATTTTTATTATTAACATATAAAATACAATGTATTTTTTTTTTTCTATCAATTTGTTTTGATTGTTTATAGAAATAATATTATTTCGATAATAATTTGACAAGTATTCAATCATTATAAATTGTTTTTCAAAAAACCCATCAGTCTAGTCATGATTCATGAATAATAAAAATTATAAAAATATCAATTTTTTGACGATAGAAAAAACAATTAGTAAAGTTTCTTTGGTATCATTTTAACGATCCGTTTTTATTTTTTTTTTTTTTCGATAGAACAAAGTAATTTCTAAAAGTAATAGAACATATAATAATGTTGAATAATATCAAACCAATACTTTTAGTTGCTCAAATATTTGGTGGTACTCCTTACAAAATATTTAATAATAATTTATTAATAAATAAAAAAGCACTTATATATTCATTTTTAGTAAATATTATTAGTTTATGTATAAGTGCAAATTCAGTATTGTGTACATGGTTTGAAAATACAGATGTTAAATATCGTGTATTATCAATTTTAAGAACTGTTCTGGGTGTTGTATGTTTGTCAACTGATACTATTATTACATCATTTTGGAATCATTATATTTCATCGGCTATAAATAATCTTTGTGTTTATGATTTATCAGCAAAATTTCATGGTAATACTCGTAATGTTATATTAAATATTTGTCGAATTGTTGTTATTTTAATGACAACAAATTGGATTATTGTTGGATATTTAACATATTTATCTGCAAAAACATTACCACATTTTAATGCAATTGGATATTGTATTTTTTATATTGGTAATTCAATGCAAGTATTAAAATTTTGTGGATTTATTTTATTAGTTTATCAAAGATTTGATCATTTAAGTCATCTTGTTCAACCAACAGGTATTTTTTTCAATTCTAAAATAATATATATATATATTTATATTTTTTTATATTTATTTGTTGTTTTTTTTTTTTTTCTTCTTTAGAACATCAAATAATAAATATAAAAATTATAAATCATCCATGGCGTAATGTTAAACTTCAAAATATTTGGAGTATGCATTGTAATTTATCAACAGCTGCTGAAAAAATTAATTGTGTTTTTTCAATTCAACTGTTATTGTGGTTATTAAATTATTCATTAAATGCACTTTCAAGAATTTATAGTATAATTAATAATGAAGGAAATGATATATATTTAAAAATACGTGATATACTTTGTGTCATTGGTTTTTTTATTAATCTTTTAATAATAATTTTACCATGTCATTTTGCTAGTCGACGAGTAAGTTTATTTATTTTTACATGTATGTTTTTATGGTTAAAAATACATGGAAATTTACGGGAAATACAAAGACATAATAGTTTTTACATGATAATTTATAAATTTTTATTTGTTTTTTTGTTCCAGGCAAATGAAGTTATTGAAAAGGTTTTTTCACCAACTTCAGTTATTCAAAAAAAGACAGATATTCTCAAGGTTAGTACAAGATTATAAATATTATAATTCATATAGTTATTAATATATAAATTATATTTTTTTTATATTTTAATTATTAAACAAGGAAAACAATGTTGCTATTGCATATTTTTGTGCTAAAAAAGTTAGCTTTACTGCTGCTGCTGGATTTATTCATATAAATCTTCCATTATTAATTTCTGTGAGTTAATAAAAATATATTTATTAATTTTTTTAAAATATATATATTGAATAAAAAATTAATAATTATATTTTTCTAGATTTTTGGAGCAATGACAACGTATTTAGTTATTCTACACAAATCATCAGCTGACAACGAAAATTATTAATTTTTATTTGTAATTAATATAAATACTTACAAATTAATAAATATACAATAGCAATATGTTTATTTGAAAAAAAAATTTAATACAAAGCTTATTTATTTTATTTGCAGAAAAAAAAAAAAAAAACAATAAATAAATATATAAACAAAATTCTCGTTTAAATATAAAAAATAAAAATATCATATAGTAAATAAAATAACTGACAATATTGTTATTCATATATGTATGAATAGATAATTTTTGTATAAAATTAATAATAGATTTCCATGATTTTATTAAAGATGTAAATGATATTTAGTATCCAATTTGACTGAGAGTTCCAATAACACCTGGAGCAATAACACCGGGTAATTTATAAATTTGAAATGGACCATTTTTACGATTTGACAAACCTGATGCACGAACATTTGGTGTTACAATAATTTGTGATCCTGGCTGTGGCTGTAATTGATCATTTGATGATCTTTTATACTGTCCTGGTTGTGGATAATAGTAGTAATTATTATTGTTGTATTCATTCAATTGTTGTCGTGGATAATCTGCCAACATACCAGATACACTTCCATATGGAATTCCACCTTGAAAAAAAAATAATATTTTCATAATTAAAAAAGTAAGTTTATACATAATTAATATTGATAATTAAAAAATAATAATAATATTATAAATAAAAAAAAGGTATCTTAATTTAATATAAATATTAATTTTAATTTTATAGAAGTTTCCAGAAAGTGAAAGGCAGCTGATACAACAAGTTAATGTTGGTCTATAAAAAAAAAATCCTGAAGGTAATACCCACCGGTGTTTTTATTGATTGTCAATAATTATTAATAAGTAAATTTTTTTTAATTTATTTAAAAATAATTAATTAACTTACCGTAGGCAAGACCATTTGGTAATGGTACAATTCCAGCACTATCTGGTTCACCAAATGTACAGTCAATGACCGTCAAAATTCCACACAAAAATGCAAAATACTAAAAAGAAGAAAGAAAATAAATTCAGGTATTTATATTAATAATATTTAATTTTAATTAGAAAGATTAAAATGATAAAATAATTAAAAAACATAAAATTGTGTTTGATATAAAATTTATTGATGATTTTTTTTTTTTATATATATTTATTTAAAATAATATAATATATATACTAATGAAACTTAATGAATTCTTGAATTTCGATATACGCGATTAAGTTCCAACCTTTGCGGAGAACATGTCGATATGCAAGTTGTAGTTGTACTGATATTTTAACAAATATAAAAACAAATTCAACCTGTAGAAATAGTCAATAAATATAATTATATATATGACTACATACAATTTACTATTCAGACAAGTTTTTTTTTTTTCCATTCGAGATCAAGAATTAATTATTTTTCATTAATATATAGCTATAAAAAAATAGATTACAAAGTTTACCTTAACCTTGGATCTACAAAAGTATATAAAAAAAAATATATTGCCAATCACCATAATAAATTATTTCTAACAAAATGATAATTAATATAATTATTGTTTTATTACATAATAAATATGAGTAATAATATTTATCAGTTTCGATTTAAACCAATTTTGTATTATTATGTTTTTTAATTATTTATTCATCTATTTTTTTTTTTCACACAATAGTTTATTATAGTGTTAATTATATATCAATTAGCATATGATAATTAAATTTAAAAAGTAACTGCAATGTTTATTGTTGAATCATCATCATCATCATCATTATATATTTGATGGTCTAAAAAACAGGTCGAGGTTGTCTAGTCCAAAGATTGTTGACTTTTAATTTATTTATTTTTATATTTCAGTTCAAGGTTTAATGTAGCACGCGACTTTTACTACTCGAAAATTCAATAAATATATATTATATGTTTAGTAGATTAGAATAATAAATCGGTTAAATTAAAATTCATAGAAAAAAAAAAAATCATTTAGTACACGGAAATATATTTTTATTCAAATAATTATTATTAATTAGTTATATACAGTTATTAAATTTAATAAATGATATACATTTTTAAATTAAATTATAAATTAATATATAAATATATCAGTTTTTTTTATTTTTTTATTTATTATCATGATCATGATCATCATTGATAAAATGATAGAGACGTTTATCTGGTTCCTTTGTATACTTAATAACAGATTTTTTATTATCAATATTTAATTCTGATGATGTTTTATTATTCATTTCATCATTATTAAATTTATTTGACACTATTGGAGATACTTGATTCATCAAATGTGCTACATAATGAACCTTGAACATAAAAAAATAATTTAATAATATACATTTAAAATATAATTTGATAGAAATAATTAATTAATTAATCTTACATTTGATGCTATTGAATCACCTAGATAATCATGATTATTTTCATTTGATTCGTTATTATCATCATGATTAATATCATCAATAATTAGTTCTTCAGATAATTCTTGACTTTTATTTGATGGTAAAATAGTTATAAATTTATTTTTTTGTCCATTTTTATTAATTTCTTCAGTACGAAAAATATGATCTGGTGTTTCTTTTGTCATTATTGATACTTTATTCATTGTTGTATGATTATTAGGACCATTTAAATTATTATTTTCAATTGTTTTTGTTATTATTTGTTCTTGTGATACACGTGATCTGTGTTTTATCATTTTAACTGGTTTCGAAACTGATTTATTCATTGTATTATTAATTAATTTTCTTCTATTTTTATTTGTATTTATTAGCAATGATGTTGGTGTTGTTGTTGTTGTCGTTGATTTTTTACGTCTTGCTGATATTGTTGTTGTTATATTTTCTGGTTTATCAACTGTGTATTTTAATGATTGTCGTCTTTTAGTTAATTTTGGTGATGCTGTTACTTCACTAATAGTTGATGCAGATTTTAGTAATTTAGTATCTTGATTTCTTTGATGATTATTTGAACGTTTTAAAGATGATTTTATTGTATATTTTGGAATTTTTATTGTTGTTATATCTGTCATTGGTGTTGTAATATCTTGATATTTTATTAATGTTGCTGATGTTGGTAAAATTTGAGGTTTAAATGTTGTTGTTAATTTATTATTATTTTTTATTTTTATGAAATTTAAAACATTTTTTCTTATATTTTCGGCATGTTTTTTTGCATCAATTTCTGTTGGTTTAATTATCGTATTATTTTTTGTTTTACTACTATATTTTATTGGTAAATTATTTGATGACATTTTATCACTATCAATAATTTCATCGGAATTTATATTTTTTTTAATTTTATTTTCATATTTTACATTTTTTATCATTGATGGTGACATTGATTCTTCAGAATTATCATAATCATCATGATATTTATTATTTTGTTTATTATTTTTTAATTCTTCTTCTTTTTTCCATGGATATTCGTATTTTGAACTAAATTTTTTATTTTTTTCATTATCAACTTTTTCATTTGAATCTTCGGCAAATTTACTTAGACGTTTAACTTCATCTGAACTCATATCAAATTCAAGTGAATCAAATTCTGGATGATGAAAATGTGGTTTATTTATTCTTGGTCCTAAATCAGCATATTTTGGATCATAATAATTTTCACCAAATGACGTTGGTCTACCAACAAATCTATCAAATTCCATTTCACTTATTGATTTTTCACCGACATTTTTTTCTTCATCATCGTATGATTCTTTTGATGTGTCATCATCAATTTCTTCCATTGATGATGGTTTTTTATTCTTGAAGCTTTCTTTAGAATCACTTTCATTATCATCATCATCATCTTCATCATCATCGTTGTTTAATTCTTCTTTAGATTCTTCTTCTAATTTTTCAGATGAATTTTCTTCATAAAATTCAGATGGTCTTTCAACTTGTTCATCTGGTATTTCTACAGTATCATCATCAATATTTTCTTTTGATTTATCAACATTTATAAATATTTTTTCTTCATCATCAAATATTTCTCTAGATTCTGGATTTTTTTTCTTAACTTTTTCTTTACTTGTTTCTTGATTTTCATTAATTTCTTCATGTACATCATATCTTCTTGGATTTTTTTTATTATTTTTTTTATTATGAAATTCTTCAAAACTATCAGGTGAATTATATGTAGGCTCATTTCTTCTTGTAATTATTGTTTTATTTTCAGCTGTAAATTTACCATGTTTATCATGTATTTTTGGCTTTGAATTTTTTTCACGTTTAATAATTGTATAAATTCTTTCAGAAGCTTGTGTATTAATAATAGGTAATCCTGTTGTTCCAATTGTTTCAATTTTTTTTTCATTATTTTTATAACTATCATTGTTTTCTTGATAAATACTTCTTTTATGAATTCTAACTGTTCTAAAATGTTCAATTTTTTTTTGTTTTTTTGTTCTTGGTTCATTTGTTATTGTACTTTCAGTTCTTCCACGTGTTTTATAAGACACTCTCTTTGTTTTGTAACGTGGTAATTTTTTTCTCAATGATGATTTAGCAACTAATGAATCAAATTGTCTATTTGGATTTTTTTTAGGTATTTTTAATGGTGGTCTATTTATTATTGTTCCAGCTCGTGATAATTTTGTTGTTTTATCTTTATGTGATTTTCGCATTTTTGATAAATTTTTAATTGTTCCCATAACATCTTCATATATTTCATCTTCATAGGGTGCTTGTGTTGTTGTTGTTGTTGTTGTTTTTAAATAATTATGTCTTTCTTTAAAAAGTTTACGGTGATTTAGCGCCTTTCCATTATTCGCTCGACTTAATTTAATGCTTGGATGCTCAATTTGATTCACATAACTTGTGTCACTAGCTTCATGATCAAAACTCTCTGGTTTTTTTGAGAGTTTAATATCAATATTTGCTTCATTATTACTTTTTTTAATATTTGCAAATTTATGCTTCATTAATTTTGAATCAATTAAAAATTTTTCTGGCATTTCAACCATGTCAATTCTTCGTTCCATAAAAAGTGGATTATCCAATGGATTTTTATCAAAATATTTTGCTTGTAAACATGATATTCTATCACCTAGACCATTTAGCTTTGAGGGACTTTCAGTTGGTACACCATCAGTTGTTTCATTTGAATTTTCTTCTGATGATTCTGGTATTATTTTTGTTAAATCTGGATCAAGTTCTTCACAATTCATATAGATATCTCTTGATTTATAAAATTCCATATTATCTTGAGTTTTATTTGGTCGAAGATTTGGATCAATTATAAATTTTAATGGTGATAGCTTTGATATTTTATCATTATAATAATTTGGATATTTATTTGTATCAATTGTTGTTATTTCTGGTGTATTATTTTTAATAATATTATCATGATTTTTAATATTTTCAAGTACATTTTCAAAATCAAATTCTGGTACTTCTACTTCAACTTTTTTATCATCATCATCATCATGATTAATTGTATTATTATTTTTGGTATTTTTATCAGGAAATCTAGCAGCAATTTCTTTGTCAATAACATCTTGTACAATTTTTGGTGCATCATTAAAAATATCTGTATTATTACTACGTTTATATCTTTGATGATTATTTACTTTACTTTCACTAGTAATTTTTTTTTGTCCAATTTTTTTTTTAAATAACTTTCTTGTTTTTTTTATTGGTGGTTTAAGATATTTTGATACCTCTAATAATTCTTCATCTTGTGGTTTAACACTTTTTTTTTTACGTTTATCATTATAATAATCAGCATAACGACTACGTCGTATTGGTGATGGTGGTAATAAATTTGTTAATTGTCTTATGTATCTTTGTAATCTAATACCAGCAAGTTGAAACCAATTTGGACGATATAATGGTCTATATTTTTTTGGTGGTCGTTCATGAGATTCATCCAATGAACTATTTATATCTGATGATTCATCATTACTCTCATTATTATCACTGTCATTTGCAAAAAATTCAGTATAAAAATTTTGTTGAGGTGATGGACGTTTTTTTATAGATTTTTTTTCATCATTTGAATTATTTTCATTTGAATTTAATTCTGTTGAATAAATTCTATTTTTTGTTTTATTTTTATATTTTTTTATACTTTTTTTATCTTCATTTGAAATTAATTCATTTAATTCATTTGTATTATTTTCAATTGATTTATTTAATTCTTCATCATCTTCTTCTTCTTCTTTTAATAATTTTTTTAATACATTATTATTTTTTGGTGGTCTTATTATTGTTAAATAATCTGGTTTTTTTTTACTTTCATTTGATTCAGTTTTATTTTTTTTATTAAATATTTTTAATATTGTTATTTCTTCAGAACTTGTTGATGTTGAAATTTCATCATTTACTTTTTTTGGAAAAAATTTATTTACTATTTTATTGTCTTTCCATAATTTTTTTATTTTCATTAATGAAGGATAATTTTTATCATCACTTCTTGATTTTTTTGATGTTGATTCATCAGTCGTTGTTGTTGTTAAATTTATTGGTTTTTGTGTTTTAAAAAATTCCCAAAATATTTGTCCATAATTTGGTGTTGTTGTTGGATTATCAAAATTATCACTTCTATCTGATAAAGTATCAATTGACGGATCACAAGATGGTATTGTTGTTGAGTATGATATAGCTTTTGGTAAATCATTATTTATAAATAATCTTCTATTTTCATAACTTGATGAATCATGTTTTTTATCATCATTTAATTCTGAATTGTCATCAATTGTTTTATTATCATCATTACTCTCTGAGCTATTATCATCATCATCAACACCAAGATATTTTAAATTATCTGGTACCTCTGTTTCAGCTCCTTTCTCAGCCTCAATAAATTCATTTTTTAAATCATTTTCTAATATTTTATTACCATTATTTATAAAATTTCTTAAATCATTTTTTGGAATATTATTATTATTATATTTTATATCTGGAATTTTATACTGTTTTATTGAAATAATATTATTATTATTTTTTTTTGGTATATAATGTTTTTTTATAATTACAACTTTTTTTGGTCTATTTAATTTTTTTTTAATCAATTCTTTATAATTTTTAGGCTTTTCTGTACTAATTAAATATTCAGTTTTATTTAAAATTTTTTCATCATTATTATTATTTGGATTTATTTCATAACTTTCTTCATATTCACCATCACGTATATGTCCAGCATGATCATAAGCAGCTTGATCATAACCCTCCTCAGTATAAACAGTATGTATTTTTTTATCAGACACAGATTCTTTTAATCTACCAGAATTTTCTTCAGTCTCATTACTATCATTAATTTCATGACTTTGTTTTCTTGGTACTTTTTTAATAACATGAGTACCACGTACTTGTGCATATAATTGTGTTGGTATAAAATTTAATGGTATTGGTGCATAACGTGTACGTACTTCTTTTGAATTTTCATATTTTGATAATGGAATAATATGATTTGGTGGTTCATATTTTAAATCTTCACTTGAATTAATTGATGAATCATTAACTTCAATTGAAATATTAGCTGTTGTTATATTTAAATTTATTAAAATTAAATATACTAACAAATAATTTATAAACATTATTATATTATTTATTTATTTCACTTTAAAATATTAATTATCACTACACAATATTTCCCAATGAATTTCACAATGATTCTGTTGATCTGTTGTTCACCATGGACAAGTTCTTTCTGTATTCCGTTAGTCAAGTTAAATTCATTTGTGGTTTTCTAATAATTCTGAATCGAGCATCTGTCACGGACTATTCACCATCACGACAACAACACTCTAATTTATATTTTCCAAGTTAAAAAAATAAAAAATAATCATAAATAATATAATATAACAAAAAAAAAAAAAAAAATATTTATTTTAAAAATAGTGGGGTTTTAGACAATAAACTCAAAGACCCGCCCAAGAGTTCCATTCGAATATGATCTACTTTCCAGTACAATGATTTAAATTTTTATTCTTTTTTTTTACTTAAATCAAATGAAATTTAAATTATAATATAAAATCAATCGATATTTATCAGTTTGTATTATTATTTCTATTTAATTTATTAATGCTAATGATAAAATATGTGATCAGGTGTTTATTTTGTGATGAGACTGATGACAATAATATGAATATAGTTATTCTCCAGTTTTAAGATGAAAAAAAAATCTTATGCCAATCTATTTTGTTTTGTCTTTTTAAATTTACCGTAATATTTTGTAGCGGTTTTGGCTAAGAAGAAAGAAAGTCATTGAGACACGGTTTATGATTATAACCCGGAAGGATACATAATATTCTCCATCACAAAATATTTACCTGATTTTAACAAAAAACTTTCCAGTAAAAAAATATATATATATATTTTTTTTAAATTAAAAAATAAACAAATAATTTATTTACGATCCATAAATACAATAACCATAAAAACAACAAAAATTAGATATCCTTAAAATTAATAATAATGATAATACAGTCAATCGAATAAATTAAAGTTTCTTTTTACAAAATGAATTATCTAAATTTAACTGGTGATGAATGAGCAATTGCTAATAACAATAAAAAAAATAAATAATAATTTAATGATTTTAATAATATTTATGATGATTGATGATTAATAATATAACTCAATATAATAATAATCATAATAAAACATAATAAAATATTTAGATATTAACAATATATTTAATAATAATAGATAAACAACATATATATCAAATAAAAAATAATTATATAGATTAAAATACAATAAATGTATAAATACATAATTAGATATTAAAATTAATAATAAGAATACATCAATGAATAAATATATAGAATTGATAATTTATGAAATGATAATAATGAATAATATGAATATAATATATGATAATAATAATAATAAAAATAAATAATATAATAATTATATGATGATAATGATAATAATAATATAATTAATGATATGAGATAATAATAATATAATTAAATAAAAAAGGAGACAAATAAAAAAAAAAAAATAATAATATTGGATCAGGTACAATTAAATAAATATGATTTAGTATATAGTAGAAAAATTTATGAAGAAATCATGGGTTTCCATGAATTATCATTGGCTGATGATTCAGATGATGTTTCACTTGATGATGTTTGACTTGTTAATGCTTGTGGTGATTGTAACATTGATGCTTCAGGTTTAAAAAAATCAATTATTGGATGATAATCATAATTAATACGTCTATTTTGATCTTGATATTCTTCATCAAATCCTACATTGTGTAATCTTGTTGATGTTGTATCAGTTTCTTTATTAAATGACTGACTAAGCCTGATAACAAAACAAAAAATAATATATTTTTATAATTTAAATTTCAATAGTTAATTAATATTTTTTATTTTTTTGTTTTTAGTTTTTTACCAGTTGGATAAGCTTGATGTGGTTGATGTATTTTCATCCATGTCTTGATTTGATTCTCTTCTGAAGGGTCTATTATTTCTAATGGGTCTAACTTTTTTAACAACTGGTCCTTTATAACCAGGTGCTCTGGTATTTGGTGCATGTTGCTGAGGAAGTTTATCAAATGGTCTTGTTGATGATGATGGTTTTTTTTGTCTAACTCTACCAGGAAATGTAAAACTAGGACGATTTGAAGTACCAGCATCAATAATTGGCTTATTACCACCTGAAACTAATTCAAGGTAATTTGATTAATTATTTATATTATATATAAATTATTAAATTTAATATTATTAATTTATTTTTCTATTTGTTTTTAGTACCAAAATTATTGTCAAAACTGCTACTGGGTTTATATTTTGTTAAATAACTTGTTGGTCGTTCAAATGTACCATCATTATTTTGATCAGTTGCAAAATCAGCACCTGGAAAATCTTCATCATGTGATCTTGGTGGATCTTTTTGTATTGGTGGATATAATTCAGTATAACCATGAACATGACAACTACAACATGATGGAACTTTAAAAATATCCATATGAAGACCAATGCCACTTTCCCAAGTAAGTAATCGATGATAATTGTATACTTGAGTGCAGGATGAACGATAATTTTCTGATATAAATGAACAACTTGCTCTTGGCTTTCTAAAAATAAAAATAAAAAAAAAAAAAAGCAAATATTAATTACACATACATATCATACATATATACAAATAAAAGTTTTAGTTGGAAAAAAAAAAAAAAAACTAATGGAGAAAATTAAATATATATAATTTGCTTTTTTTTTTATATTTTTAACTTACGAGCATTTTTCAAGACGAAGTGTTTGCGTGTGTTCACCAGTGTTGATAATGTATTTCCACGTACCGGAAACAGCTCTTGCTAATTGAGGACGTGCATACATTATTTGAGATGGACAAGTGAAACCTTCTTCAGTGTTATCAATTGCAGAATTATAATCAGATCTTCTATGAAAAAAAAACAAATAGAAAATATAAAAATATAATTATTAAAATACAATAGCTGCAATAGTAATGATTAAAATATTTTTTATTAGATAATTTATTAGCCAAGAATTCGAAAAAACAAACATTGATAATTACATAATATATTTATCAAGTTTATTCACTAATCAATTGCGTGATTATATTTTAAAAAACAAAAGAAACAAATTTATTTTACAAGCAGTTAAATATTTTTTAATTATATATTTATTTTTTTTTTTATATTGTTCGAACTGAATAATTAGAAAGCTTGACAGTTTAAAACGACAATCAATGATGTGAATTATGGATTATAAGTTGATTGCGTAGATTTTTATTTTTATTTGTTTTTTTTTAAGTTTAATTTTTATTTACCTTTTGAGCTCATTGCTCTCGTATTTATTTTCATATCTATTTTCAAATCTTGAAGTATCAAGTGGTAATGATTTTCGATAATCATGCTCAGAATCTTGACCATTGTAATCAGTTAATAATGCTGATATCATATCTTTATTACCACGTATACTTTGCATAATTGCTTCACTAAAAAATAATAATATTTTTAATTAACAAAATAAAATAAAAGATGATTTTTTTTTTTTCTATAAATATTTTCAAATAAATAAATAAACTTACTGTGGATAATTTGCGGTTTCTAGACAAACTGTTTTTGTAAAAAATGTACAATCATTTTCAGTCGGTTCACGTTTGATAGCTTCAGTTGGTCTGCGGTTTGGTCGTTTTGATCGAAGAGGAGCTTCAGCTAGTAGAAAAAAAATATTCCACAAATTAGCTATTTGTTTTGTCTATTTTTATTTCTATTTTTTTGTTTGTTATTTATATTTAAGAAAATGAGTATACTGTTAATACTTGTTGATTTATATTTGTATATTTTTTATGTTTTTTTTTAGATATACCTGGAAATACATTTCGTCTATTTGGATTTGGTGGTCGATTTGTTACTCTGTAAATTGGATTTCTGCGGTTTCCAACTCTCAAGCTTCTTAATTCAAGTGCCTGAAATAATATTAACAAAAAGGTAAATAAATATTTTATAATACTTATATATATGTTATTTAAAATAGCATTAATTAAATATGACTTAATTTCATTTTTAAAAGTCATGCACTGATTAAAGTCTAGAACATATTTTCTTCTTTTAATGCGTAAATTACGAGTAAAATATATAATTTGATTAAATATAAAAACAAAAAACTTAAATAAATAAATACACAGATGAAAAAAAAAATTATTTAATTACTATACTTCTTTTTAAATTAAATTAATTATTGTCTTTAAATTTAAAAAATTATATTAAAATAAAAAAGAATATTAATAGTGATAAATAAATTTTTATTTAGTTGATAATAAAATAATTTTATCTCACTTCAGGTAGTGTTTCCGGCAAGGTCTCTGGAATGTCTTCTGACTCATTTAAAACATCATCGGCTGAAAATTCAATAATATCCTTTGGCATCACAAGTTCTCTTGTGACATTGTCATAATTATTATTGCTGTTATTATCATCATCATCAAATATATAAGCAGTTTTTTCTGATAATACTTGAGAATTATTATCTGGTAAATTTGATGATTGCATTGGATTATTATCAACAGTTGTTTTATGTTCAATTGATGTCTTTTGAATACTTGAAACATCCAACATTTTCATGCTCTAAAAATGGTAAATATTTATTTTTATTATAATAATTGTATAACAATGTAGAAATAATAACATACATTTGTTGTTTCAGGATTATTTGATGTTTGATTACGATAATCATGACCAACTAAAAGTAATGTTGATAGTTTTGTACTTGAAGAATTACCATCATCATTGTCAATATTATCTGATGCCCAACATGTTGAAAAAAAAATCAGGCCAATCTAGATGATGAAAACCAAAGAAAAAAAAAGAAATATAATATAGGTATGTATTATAATAAATAAGAAATTAGATAAATAGAAAACCAATATTTCTTGATCAAGCCGGATTTAACCATCTTCGTTAAATTAGATCATTTTCTGCAAGCTTTTTATGTACATAGAAATAATTTAACGAGGTGAAATTTTTAAACTTTTTTAAAATATTTATTTATATACGTTGACAACTTTCATAATAATAATAATTATATTTACGATCAAAAGTGAGAGCTTAAAAATAATATAAATTTTTTAATTTTAATAATAATAAATATAATTAAGAAAAGAAATATTAAAATTAAATTAAAAACGTAGTAGCAAAGAAATTGAATTTTAATAAAGAAAGAAAAGAAGTTAATCTCGAGAGTGAAAAGAAAAAAAAAAAAAAAAGGTCATTGGATCGAATCAAACGGTTGAGACCAAATGGGGCCGTAAAAAGAAAAAAAAAAAAAAATACATTTTAATTTCTCGGCTGTTCTCGCTTCGACAGTGTTTATTTATCGAATAGAAAGAGATTTTAGTATCAAGTCAATGTGTTGTCTGACCCACTAAATAAGATTTCACTTGCAGATCATTATCGGTTTGATGCTTTTGTGATTTCTGATGGTACTGTGGTACATAATCAAAATTTAATTTAAAAAAATAAATTATTACTTTTCAATATCATTCAATAGTTACTATATAGAAATAGCAATAAAAAATAAATAATACTAATTGAATAGAATCATAAATAATGATATAAAATTATACAACTTAATTTTAGTTTAATTTTTATTATTATTAAGCTCATCACAAAATACTTTTGAACAAAAAAAAACAAATAATTCTTACCAAAAGAGGCAGTAAAAATACTACTGCTTGGTTCTTCATGTTTTACCTCTAATATAAATTCTTATTTTTTACTTGAGAGATAATTGTTGGTTTTCAATTTATTTTTTTGTTATTCACAAACACAAATGTCACTTTGTTTAATTTAAATGATCACTTAAACTTTACTTAAAAAAAAAAAATAATAATATAAAATAGTAATAGAAAATTAATAGCACTAATTGAAATTGTTAACTGTGGTCGTGAATATAACACGATCACACGTCGACTACCTCTGAAAGAATATCACAGTGAGTGTGCATTGGCCCACGAGTTCTTCATGTTTTCTGTTCAATGTTAAAACACATTCTCCACTCTTCCTCGTTAGTTTTATGGTCTTTAAATGTTTCTCTTGGTCTTTTTGTAGGTCAAAAATCTTTGGATCATTATAAACATTGGTGGGAGACAAAACGAGGTGACCAAAATCATGATGATGAGGATGACGATGATGATACTGGCTGGTTAAGAAAGTAACTTGACAATGACAACGTAAATTTGGCAAAGAAAATTGCTTTTATACGATGAAAATATTGTAAAACATTGTGTGTGTTTTTTATTGAATGACAGTGCTAAATTACTTGGTAGAAAGAAATTTGTTAAGTAATTTTAATGTATTGAATGCATTGGATTGTTGATTAATTGTTAATGTTCATTTTAATGCTAAATATAAGTAATAAACATTGTAATGTTTGATATGACCGAGAAAGCTGACATGATTATTGTAAATTTCGAATACATGTAGGTGAATATAGATTAAGCTCTAATATAATTGTTGCAAAGAAGTCTGTTGTTGATTGTCTGATTTGTCGTAATGATTCATGTTACTTTAAAGAAAATTAATACTGTAAATTAAGTTTTGTTGGCAGAAAAAAAGAGATAAAATGATGTATTATCAAAAGAGAATGAAAAAAAAAGATAAAGATGATGTGTTATCAAAAGAGAATGTAATTATACGTAAAAAGAATGAAAAATCATATTTATATTGCCTGTGGTACTTTGATTTTATGAGAAATAAACGTTTATTTATTAAAAATGCAATCTTTGTTTTTTTCTTTAAATATACTTAATTATAAATAAAGAAAATACCTCCTTGCTCATTCTATATTCCTAATACAAATCTAAATTTTTTCTAAGAATTTTTCAAAATATTTAGAATACCTCTTTGCTCATTCTATACTCCTAATAAAATCGGAGACTTTTTTTTTTATTATTTCAAAAAATTAAGAATACCTCCTTGCTCATTCTATATTCCTAATACAAATCTAAGATTTTTCCATAAATTTTTTGAAATTTGATAGAAAAAAAATTTTTTGAGTATCCGGAACATAGAATGAGCAAGGAGGTATTTTCAAAAATATCAAAATACCTCCTTGCTCATTCTATATTCCTAATACAAACTTATGATTTTTCCACAAATTTTTTGAAATTTGATAGAAAAAAAAATATTCGAGTATCAGGAACATAGAATGACCGAAGAGGTATTTCATATTTTTGAAAATACCTCCTTGCTCATTCTATGTTCCGGATACTCAAAAAATTTTTTTCCCATCAAATTTCAAAAAATTTGTGGAAAAATCTTGGATTTGTATTAGGAACATAGAATGAGCAAGGAGGTATTTCATATTTTTGAAAATACCTCCTTGGCCATTCTATGTTCCTGATACTCGAATATTTTTTTTTTCACAAATTTTTTGAAATTTTATAGAAAAAAAAATTTTCAAGTATCAGGAACATAGAATAAGCAAGGAGGTATTTTCAAAAAAAATTTTTTTTTTTTAAATTTCAAAAATTTGTGGGAAAAAATTTTCGAGTATCAGGATCATAGAATGAGCAAAGAGGTATTTGATATTTTTTGAAATTTTATTGAACAAGTGGCGCCATCTATTGATTTTTTTGGGAACTATATAGGTAAACACATTGAAATATTATAGATAGAGGAAGGCTGTTTTATCAGGGTTATAGAACAGGAAAAGAGGTATTTTTTGCGCCACACTACGAAGCGCCATCTATTGTATTTTTTTGGAACTATATGGTAAACGCATTGAAAATTAATAGATAGAAAAGGGCTGTTTTATCAGGGTTGTAGAACAGGAAAAGAGGTATTTTTTGCGCCACACTACGAAGCGCCATCTATTGTATTTTTTTGGAACTATATGGTAAACACATTTAAATATCATAGATAGAAGAGGGCTGTTTTATCAGGGTTGTAGAACAGGAAAAGAGGTATTTTTTGCGCCACACTACGAAGCGCCACCTATTGTTTTTCTTTAAAACTATATGGTAAACACATTGAAAATTAATAGATAGAAGAGAGCTGTTTTATCAGGGTTGTAGAACAAGAAAAGAGGTATTTTTTGCGCCCTACTATGGAGCGCCATCTATTGTATTTTTTTAGAACTATATGATAAACACATTGAAATATCATAGATAGAGGAAGGCTGTTTTATCAGGGTTATAGAACAGGAAAAGAGGTATTTTTTGAGTCAACAAGTTCAGCGCCATCTATTATTTTTCTTAGGAACTATAGGGTAAACACATTGAAATATCATAGATAGAAGAGGGCTGTTTTATCAGGGTTATAGAACAGGAAAAGAGGTATTTTTTGAGTCAACAAGTTCAGCGCCATCTATTATTTTTTTTAGGAACTATAGGGTAAACACATTGAAATATCATAGATAGAAGAGGGCTGTTTTATCAGGGTTATAGAACAGGCAAAGAGGTATTTTTTGAGTCAACAAGTTCAGCGCCATCTATTATTTTTTTAGGAACTATAGGGTAAACACATTTAAATATCATAGATAGAAGAGGGCTGTTTTATCAGGGTTATAGAACAGGAAAAGAGGTATTTTTTGAGTCAACAAGTTCAGCGCCATCTATTATTTTTCTTAGGAACTATATAGTGAACACATTAAAATATCATAGATAGAAGAGGGCTGTTTTATCAGGGTTGTAGAACATGAAAAGAGGTATTTTTTGAGTCAACAAGCTCAGGGCCATCTGGTGTTTTTTATAGGAACTATAGAGGTAACACATTTGAATTTAATAGATAGAAGAGGGCTGTTTTATCAGGGTTGTAGAACATGAAAAGAGGTATTTTTTGAGTTAACAAGTTCAGCGCCACCTGGTGTTTTTAATAGGAACTATAGGGGAAACACATTTGAATTTCATAGATAGAAGAGGGCTGTTTTATCAGGGTTGTAGAACATGAAAAGAGGTATTTTTTGAGTTAACAAGTTCAGCGCTATTTATTATTTTTTTTAGGAACTATAAAAGTAAACTATTTAAATTTAATAGAAAAAAATAAAGTGTTGTATTGGGGTAATAGAACAGGAAAAGAGGTATTTAATTTCGTTTATGGTTTACCTCCTGTCTTTTTTGTTTCCCTAATACTTTGAAAATAAACTTGATATTGTTAAAAAAAATGAGAAAGAATAAAGATAAAAGATTTCTTTTTGAACAGGAATATAGAACAGGGAAAGAGGTATTTGTTTTCATTCATGGTTCACCTCCTGTCTTCCCTGTTTTCCTAATACTTTTAAAATAACATTATTATTCTCAAAAGTAATAAGAAAAAAAAAAGATAAAAATTACTTTTTGATCAGGAATGTAGAACAGGCGAAGAGGTATTTTGTATTTTATTTGACATACCTCTTTTTTCTTATAATTCCCTAATTTTATTTGATCACTTTAAAAAATTTCATGGAAAAAATAAAGATTCTTAACAGGAACATAGAACAGACAAAGAGGTATTTTCATTTATATAAGACTCACCTCTTAAGTCTTATGTTCTCCTAATATTTTGAAATATCAAAATGAATTTTATTGAAAAAATTATGGGATTGTATTAGGAATATAGAACAGGCAAAGAGGTATTTCGTTTTGCATAAGATTTATTTTTCAAGCCTTATGTTCTCTTAATTTTTTTGAAATATTATATGTATTTTTTATAGAAAAAATTATGGATTTGTATTAGGAATATAGAACAGATAAAGAGGTATCTTGGATTTCAAAAGAATTTTTCTCTTTTTTCTGTTTTTTTAATCACTTTGTAAATTTTTTTAAATATTCATAGATAAATTAATGTTTTGTAGCAGGAATATAAAATAGGCAAAGAGGTATTTTTTGAATTCTACAAGTATCAACTTGGAGATACGAATAATAAATGAACCGATAATCTTTTGAAATAAAGTCACCGATTTCTACGTGGAATATAGAATACGCAGAGGTATTGCGTTAATAAATTGAAGTTTTTCTGAAATTTGTTTCAATCTTTTCGATCAAATTGCACACACACACTTGTATATTGTTCGATGTTCTCAACGAAGAGACAATCGTACTTTATTAAAAACTTTTATTTAATTTAATTAGCGAGGGCGTTCGAGGCAAAAGATCCCAATCCAAGTTGGTTGAAGTAGAGCGAGAGAAAGGGAAAGAGAGAAAAGAACGTGGAAAAATAAAAGAAGTAAAAAAAGGCTTGAAAAAAAAAAACAAAAAAAAATATGTATACATACGAAATGAAGAGTAATCTTATAAAAAAAAAGAAAAAAAAAATAACGAGCATCTATGCTCAATAGGATCCACTTGGTGAATTATTTACTTGGTCATTGACTTTTTGATTAGTTTGTCTGATTAGCTTAACGTATTATTTGTATTTATTTTTAATTAATTAATTGTTTTTTTCTATAATTAAAGAAAAAAACAATTAAATGTTAAAACGAATCGCATTAATTTCAATTTTTTGTTTTTTTATTAATGTTTATCATTGTTTTTTCTTGTCGTCAATTACATTAGCATCAGCATTGACACAATAGATCATTTGAGTAATGAGACGTTATGAAAAAAATGAGTTTAAGTATACTCAAATGTGCACTTGTAATATATCAATTGAAAAACAAAGCAAAGACTAATAATTTTCATGAATAAAAGCATGAAATACTTTTAGTATTTAACAGTATTTAATATCATTCAAAGAGTCATGATATTATTATAGTTATTTGAATGACGAAAAAGTAATTAAAAACATTTTCGATACTTAAACTCATTTCTTTTTTTTGTGTCAATGCAAAAAAAAATACTTAGGTGTAATTATCAAATGACGAACGTGGAGTTTCGATCGATAATAAATCATTCGAGCATTGACATTTTATTATAATAATAATAATAGTTAATTCATTTTGAAAAATAATTGATAATTAAAGAAATTGAAAAAAAAGAGAATACTAAATATCACACAATAGTGACTGATTCAGGGAAAATGTAAACCAGTTTGATCCATCGATTGTCACTCCAAGAGACGTCGAAAGACTAGAATGATTATGATTAATCTTAAATTTATACACAATATAAAATATATAATATAAAAGATATTTAAAAATAAAATAATAATAGAGAAAATATAATTATAACATAATGATAATATCGAAAATACAATTATGTCTCATTCATCCTTACGCATGATTTTTTGATTTCGCAAATTAAATATATAATCGCAGAAAAATTAATAATATATACAAAATTTTAACAGCGTAAGGACAATAATGTGACAAGAAAACAATAAAAAAAAAAAAAAAAAAATACGATAAGAAAAGACACACACAAAGAATAACAAACTATTTTGTTTTTTATAAATAAAAAAAAAAATGAATAAAATTGATTGAGGAGTTTTGACGAGTCAAATATAATAGTATTAATTAATCCAAAATATAATATTAATTTTTTAAATAATTAAAAAATTAAAATTAAATATTATTAAAATTTAAAATTGAATTTTTTTTTTTTGTTTTGTACATCGTCAGCCTCTGAAGAATATAATTATTAAATTGAAAATTACAAAAAAAAATAAAAAAAAAAATATCAACTTGTTGAACATAGTATTAAATATCACCTACCAACTTCTTAAAATTATACATATGTAATTTCTTTTTTTTTTTTTTCGATATTTTATCTTGTGTCTGATTTTATTTCTTTTTTTTTTTTTTTTTCTTCTTTAAGTGTCTGGTTGATTTTAGCTGATTAATTTTTTTTGGAGCTCAAACTATGATGACGATTATAATGACGATGATGATGATGATTATATTGATGATGATGATGAAGATGAAGATGATGATGATAATTAGTCAACACACTCTGATGCAAAACTTTCAAGATCAACATAATGTCCATTCATATTGTCCTCAAGTAGCTGTGCAAGATCACGTCTGAGTGTTTGAAATTCAGGACGACGATCAGGATCAGCATGCCAGCATCTAGAAATCACCCTGAATAGTTCACTACGGCAATGTGAGGGTCTTTCAAGTCTATATCCATTCTGCACGTTTCGCATGACCTCGCGTGCTGCCATGTCCGGGTACGGCGTAGAACCTACAAATGATATCACAAAAAAATTAACAAAAAAAAAAACTCAATAAATCATAACAATAATACAAGATTTAAAATATTAGAAGACCCGTTAGTTATTTATTTATTTCTTAGCAAATCTTTTTGTAAAAAGTGATAATCAACAAATCAAAAAACATTAAACTGATAATATAAAAAAATAATCTCCCATCATGAAATAATAACTTCCTGTTATGATAAATAATTTAAAGAATACTATTATCAACTTACCAAGTGTAACAATTTCCCACATGAGTATACCAAAACTCCAAACATCAGTTTTAGTTGTAAATAATGAATAAATTAATGATTCTGGTGCCATCCATCTTATTGGTAATGCATTTCTTCCATGTCTTGTTTCAATACATTCACCATCCTCATTTGCCAATCTTGACATACCAAAATCAGCTATTTTGCATAATTTATTATAATCAACTAACACATTCCTCGCTGCTAAATCACGATGAATAATCTAAACAAAAAATAAAACGTAAATTAAAAAATAAATATTTGTTTGATGTTTGGGTAAAATGTTTTTAAATAAAAAAAAACTTTTATAATGTTAGGATTAACAAGATGTCTATTAATTGTCGGAATATCGTAAAGGCGGAAGTGCCTAAGTGCATCTTGTCAGACAAAGCCATTTCCGTAGAAACGTTTTTTTTTTTTTTTTTATTCGTGGTTTGTTATCAACTATAGTCGACAGTTACTTTACTATTTATGGGCATTTGTCGGCATTGCTGATGTTACTACACAGAGAACTTGTCATTACCACAAAGTGCAATTTTCTTGTTTCCGTATTTTAATCAATAATTAACAAAACTATGATTATATACATTTGAAATATATATTTATAGAAAAAATTCATCTTTTGTTTATCAAAAAAACAAATAATAATAATGATAAATATTCAATGTCACATTTTCTGATGCCAAAGCAATTTCATTGTATGCAAATATCTACAGCTGCCTTGGCAGATGCAACTCAACGATATTAACAAACACACATTTAATTATTTTAATTATTTTTTTTTTAGCTATCATTGATTTTTCATCATAGCCATTGAAATAATTTAAACAAATGGACAAAAGAATATTTATAAAATTTCAAATAAAATTAATTAAAATTAATTTTCATTTGTGAGTTTTTATAGTAATGAGAAAATTAGTCAAATAATTTTTTATTCAAGTTAACAAGCGAGTGAGCCTGTAAATGGAATTTTGATAAATAATTTGTATTTTAAAAATAGATTAAAAAAAATAATACAACATTCTACGAGGTAGAATCGTCCAATTACAGATATCCATAAATGCGAATACTTGTGTGCACTTCCAATTAGAATAAATCGTCCAAAGTTATTCCAATCGAACTCGTCTTGTTCTTTGCATTTTAACATTCGTACCAGATTCTACATTTAATACATATTATTTATATTTTTTTATATTCAATAGTATTGACAACGACCTGAATAACTTAATTACAATTCATAATTATTTTTTAAATATTAAAATTTTTCTTTTGTCTTTTGTGCATCATCAGCATTATCATCATCAATGTTGTTTTATTTTTTTATTAATTAATATTACAGACTTTGTATCGACAATAATTATATGCAAATATAATTGATACAAACAAAAAGAAATATTATTAAAAAAATAAATGTTATTGAAAGGTTGGCGCCTCTTTGGAGTTTGTTAATTTATATTTATTGTCATTCAGGGGCTTGTATTATTATAAAGTGGTGTCGACCTTGATGTTGTACCGCAAAACAAGACAACCTGGGGTGACAACGCGACACACATTTTCGATTGAATATCAAAGTGCGTCAGTCGGCCACATTTTTATCTCTTTTTTTCCTTATACAATTTTTAAATATGTATATATTTACTTATCATTTATATTAAAATATATATATATTGGATTTATCAATTTCGTTAAACTTGTTTTTTTCTTAAATTTCTTTCTTCTTGCCGTAGTGGTTCTTTATACACATGAGTGTACAAATATTTGCGATCAAATATCTTGGACCAGAAGAACCGGTACAACTTTTGTGTATTTATTTTTTATGTCTTGCTTTTTTACAAACCTTTTTTGTTTAATTTTCGTATTACTTTATGAACTTATCGTTATGAAAAATTATTCCAATTGAGATGATATAATGAGTGAATATTTTTGTGGAGCTTATTATTAATATATGTACCTTTTTTGAGGCAAGGTACTCCATGCCTCGAGCAACGCAGTAACCGAATACAGTGAGGTCCCTTGAGGTCAGTGCCGCCGAGTCCTCACTAAAGTTGTAAAAGTCCTGTCTTGTTCGATGATCCCGAAGGTATGCCAACAGCTTTCCATACATTACATACTCCAGTATCAAGTAATGAGGCTCTGTAAATAATTTACTTGTTAGATATTTTATTTTTTTAATTTTTTTTTTCAAAAAAAAAAACCATAACTTTATAGCTTTAAATAATAAATTAGCTTAATTTTAAAGAAAAAATAAATAAATTTTTAATTCCAGGAACTGTAAGAAGATTCATTTCCCAGTTATGTCGTGATTATTTTTATTTTTTAATATTTATATTTTTTCTTTGTTGAAGCGATATAAAGTGAGCTCATTGTTGGTAATAATTGTTTTTCAAATAAAAAAAAAAGTAAATACGTAAATGGACATAAAAAAAATTTTTTTCTTATCGTAGTGTTATTAAATTCGACAGCTTATATGCTGAATAATAAGAAAAAAATGAAAAGATAAAAAAAAAAATATCATGTATCTAAAAATAAAAATTGAAAGTACATACAAGTATTGAAATAAATAAGAATTTTTAATTAAATTAAAAAGAAATAAAATAGCGTTTTTAATTTAGCTGCTAAATGAACAATTTTTTAGATGAAAATATTATTTTATTTTCTATTGAATGAACACTGAACTAACCGGAGATTAGCATTGAAAAATATTAAACAACAAAAAAAAAAATATAAAAAACGATAAAAAAAAATTACAGAGAAATCGTAAAATAAACGTTGAGTTTATATTAGCCTCATGTGTTTGTAAAAAAAAAAAAAAACAATAAAAATTTATAAATATAAGAAAAATGTAGGTATGTTTTATTATTTCAGTGTAAAAAAAAAAATTTTGAAATACAGGTAGATGTGATAAGAAATCAGTGAGTGTGTCTGTTGATAGTCTTGGTAGCTATAAATGTTTATAACTCTGTCTTCACAAAAAAAAAAAAAACAAATAACATGTTATGAGGCCAGTTTAGTTTTTAGTCATGAAAACAATTAATTCTCAAATGTCTTTTACAGATAAAACTTCCAACAAATACAACTTGAAACCGCTCACTATGATAAAAAAAAAAAATCGACAACAATTTTAGCATAACAATTAATTCTCTCACACATTTAAAAGTGCAATCAAAATAGCATATTTTTAATTTTAATTTTTAACATTTTAGTTTTTTATTTATCAACATTATTTATTACCAGAAAAAAACAAAAAAAATTCATTCGTTGACTAGTGTGAAAATGTATTAAGAATTTCAAAAGATTGAAAGAAAAAAAATACAAAAAAAACTGGAAGAAGAAAAGGTAAAAAAATTGCATTGCGACTGAACATAATATGATTTTTTTTTCATCTTATTTTCTTTTGTTACGTTGACTGTTAAATCCAAGTGTATAATATTCAAAAGTAATAAATTCAAACCTAAACTTATCTGCCCAAGCTATTGTACTCAGAGTAAAAAAAAAAAAATGAAAAATTTAAAAAATTGCATATTATTCTTCCCTTTTTGAAACGTAAAAAAAAAAAGTCACCACGAATGACCCTTTCTTTAGACCATTAAACACCCGAAAATAAAATAAATAAATTTAAAAAAATTATTATTTGAAAGTGTGTATGTGTATAAATATTTCGTCTAAGTGGGCGTTGAACCACAAGACATAAATTTCCTCTTATATCATTTTTTATTGTAAGTACAGTGTTAAATTTTTGTACTTTTTCCTGGGCATTGCAGCGACAGTATTAACGGTGGTCCCAAATATATTTAAAAAAAAAAAAAAAAGATCATACTTATAATCATAAATAAAAAAATAAAAAATACAGATGAAAGAGATAAAAAATGATCGGATATTAAAAACAATTTATATATTGAAGATGTTCAGTGGTAATTGAGCGAGACACGCGGAGAGATCATTGAATATTCAATATCGTGTGAAAAAATTTAAATGAAATAAAAAAATAAATGATAATTTCTGTCTATCACCTTCAAGCTAGCCCCACCAAGAAGTTTGATCACGCGACGTTAAAAACGTTTTGCACGCGGTGTTTAACAAAAGAAAAAAAAAAAATATATATCAGCCAAGTCCAGTGAGATATTGTGAGCATGGATCTCTCTCACGAGCAAAAAAAAAAAATAAATAAAAAATTGCAAAATGAAATATAAATAGTTATAAAACAACGTAAACACATACGTATCAAATACATATGGAAATTTATTCGAATATATGGACAAGAAGAAAATACGTAATGGTCTTTTCTTGTGTCTTCTTCTCGTCTTTACAAACATCTCATCTTTGATCAATTTTTACTCTTTTTTTTCCATCATATTATTTTTATTTTTTTGCTCTTTCTATTGCATCGTTCCTTCACAAGTCAGACCCTTTTTTTTATATTCATTTTATTTACTTTGTATATAATAATTTATTTATTCTTGGATCGAGTGGCTTCTTGCCCCGGTGGCCAACAGACTGGACAATAAATATTTACTTGACATTTTAAATGCATGAATTCGTCACTTGAAAGACGATGACAATCATTGGCTATTTTGAAATGTTATTTCATTGTTGATGTTTTATTTTTTTATTTATTTATTTAATTCTTTGTTCTGTTTCTTATAAATAAATTTTTAAAATACTTGAAAAATAAAAATAATATATATATCTCACCTTCTTCAGTACAACAACCAAGTAAAGTAACAACATTTGGATGATTACCAAGTTGTTGCATTATTTCTAATTCACGTACAAGATCTTCATTTTCTCTTGCTGATGAACCTTCTTTAACTGTTTTAACAGCAACAAGTCTTGTTGTACCTTGATGACCAGTTAAATCATCAGCTTCAGCTTTCCATACTTGTCCAAAATTACCCTGTCCCAATACAGTTTGTAAACGTAATTTATCACGTGGAAATTCCCATCTTGATTCTTGTGAATGTGGTGGTGGCGGTGGTGGTGGTTTTTCAGCATCATGACACTAAATTAAAATTATATAAGCTCATCATTAAGTATAATTAAATTAAATAAATAAATACTTTTTTATTATCATGACATTAATCTCGCTTGTTTTGTTAACAATTGATTTTAATTATTTATTATTTATAAAATTATATATGTGAATATACACTTGCAATTTTTATCTTGATAGTAACATTTGAATCATCGATTAACCTCGATGATACTGATTTTAAATGACAATATATTTATATAAACATGCGTGATTAATTGATTTGTTTAAATGGAATTTGAGTTCAATAAAATAAAACTAATATTTATATGGAAATAAAAAATAAATTAAATTCATTCATTCTTACCAGATGTTGTATTCTTGGTAATTTAGTTATCGCCTTTTCTATCGAGGTCTTGAAGTCCCCATTCTCGAGATTCAACGCGTCTTTTCTGCAGCTTATCTCCGATGACGTATCCGACTCTTCCAGCACCTGTTCAAGCAAATATCGTCAGCAATTTTCATATTTTTTCCATACATATTTATTAATTCTACAACTACGTATTAATAAACCATTGTTTAATTATTTTTCATCAAATAAAACATAATAAAATATTTGATAAGTCATCAAAATAATTATATATATTTGCAGAATAAGGTTTTATTTTATTTTTTTTCTTTTGAATTTTTATATTTCATTGTCATCAGTGGTATTTTTAAATTAAATTTTAATATTACACAATTATAAAATGAATAATTATAAAACAAGAATCAATTTATTGCGACATACTGGCGCCAATATTGATGATAATTTCTAATAATAAATAACATATAATAATTCAACAAGTTGACTAAAAATATTTCATCATATTTTAATTATTTTATTATATTATTATTTTATTTGAGAATAAATATATTTATATTGTTAAGACAATGAGACTTTGAATGATTTCACCTGTATCAAGGTTAATTTAAAAGATGGTGTTTGGTAATGATATAAATTTCAAATATCTCCTGGGGCTAATTGCTTATGAATGATAATGCAAAAAATAAAAATAAATATATTGAAAATTAAAAAAATAAATATATATATTTGCGGTCATTGTCAAGTTCTTAAATATACGCAATTGATGAATCAAATGAGTATAACACACACACATACACAATACAAACTTAAAAAAAGTAAAAACAGTTGTTAATTTTTATCGACCCTGAAGGCACCTTTTCAAGCGTATACAAATGCAGAAAAAAAAAAAAAAAGAATTATTATTTTTTTGCATTTAAGAATCAACCCACACTTGGTAAAAAAAAAAAGAAAAAAAAAAATATATAAAACAAGAAAAATCAGGGGCTTTTTTCAGGCGTGACCCTGGCAAAGACTTGGATATAAAGTAAAGCCCTTTTAACATGGAACGAATTTGATCGTAAAGACTGGACCTCGGCATAAATTAAATTCAACCCGACAGCAAGAGAGAATGAACTCTGAGTAGCACGACAAAAGACGTTAAAAAATAAAAAATGATTCAAGTACAAAAACATATTGGTAATTTATAAAAAATTAAAAAAAAAATAAAAAGAAAAATATTAAAATGAGTAAAGTGTGTTTGTTATAAAAATTAATGATTATTCCATCTTCGGTTAAAATTCAAATAAGGAATATAAATAATGAATTTAATGAAAAAATAAATCTTATCGCCACAAGCAATAATATAATCACACTTTAGTCATCGACAAAAATCAAATATAAACATCAATCCTTGGCCTAATCTGTAAATAGACAAAACGTTTATTTGTTTTTTTTTTTTTATTTTTTCTCGCTAGTTATTTTAACTTGTATATTATTTTAAAAAAATTACAGATTGACATCGATACAAAACTGATAAATAATAATAGCAAGACATCCGTCACAATTAACGAGTACAAAAATCTAGGATCAATCATTAAATATAATTACATGATTATCTTTCAACAATTCAACACGACGATCATACAAAGAAAAATAATGAAAAAAATTATAATAAAGAATGAGACAAGAAAAAAAAATAATAAAATTTAAAAAATATTATATGAATAATATTTAAAAAAAAATTGTAAAAGTTATATATGAAGATGAGTCGACCTCGTATCAAGGTCCAACACAAACGTGTGTATAAAAATTATTAATAAAATATCAATTTTAATTTTTGAATTTTTTTTTTTTTTTGTACTATCTTTGGGTAAACCGAAAAAATAAAAATAATAAAAATTATGATTGCCGGATGAATGCAGCACAAGGATGACACGATATAAATTAATAGTCGGCCTCGATCGCACGACGAATTCATTCACTTAATCACCCAGTAATCAGCAATTCACGTTTGTATGCAATTCGAGCACTATCATTATGAGCGATCTTTATCCGTGAAGTATATTTACAATCCGTCGAACGAGAATATAATTCGCCATACTGAGAAAAAAAAACATTATTAAATACAACAAAAAAGATATATTTAAAAAAGTCACGCGCGCGTGTGTCGATGTACTTTGTGTGACATAAAATTGTCATAATATCCGCCTACATGTCATCCAAGAAAATAAATAAATGTTTAATTAATAAAAATAAAAAAAAAATAAAAATCAAGATGATGATGATGAAGAGTGTACATATAAAATGATTGAAAGTAAATTGACTTGATTTTACGGTGAATTTTATTTATATATTTTTTATTCAACATGACTTTGCTCGTTATCCACACCAGTTATCGTTACTCAAAGGGTCCCCCAATGTGCACACAACCTTCATTTATTCCATCAACAATGTCCTCCAAAAGTATCATTACTTCCCAGAAGAGGAAGAAGAAAAATATATAAAAAGTAATAATAATTTACTGTAAATTTTAAAATATATATTTACCTTTCGATTTTTTAAAATTAATCTTCGAAGAATAAGTGCAACACCAATGGCTATTGGAAATACAACAAGTGTTGCTAATATATAACTGATAAATGTAACTGTATCTTGATTAACAAATGCATCAACATCATGCCTTTTTGTTATAACTTCACTAATATTAATTGGTTCTCTTGGTCCAATTGATATCATTCCTTGTTCATAATAACTATCATTTAATTCTGGATGATAACCACTATATTCTGGTGGTCCTGAATTAAAAAATGTTGGTCTAGATCTTGTTTTATTTAAATTTGTTTTATATGGATCTTGATGATTTTTATTTGATCTTGAATTCATTTCATCTTTGGATTCAGTCAACAATGTTATTGGATCATTTGTTGTTGATGTTGTCGTTGTTGTTGTTGTTGTTGTTGTTGACTTATCAATTACTGATGTTGTTAATATTTTTGGTAATTTTTGTGTTACTTTTTCCGTTGATAATGTTGTTAATAATGGTGCATTATCATCATCATCATCATTATTATTATAACTATTATTATTATTGTTAATATTTAATTTTTTATTTTTATTATTTGTATCTGATGGTATCATCATACTACCATTGAATATATTTGATGTATTGTAAAGATGCATTATCGGTAAAATATCATCCTTATCCTTTGTTTTATCTGATAAATTTCTTCCTCGTACTTCAGGTGATCTTTCACTTGATTTTGATGTTATAATATCTGGTTTTATCGATGTTAATAAATCTGGAGGTAGTGTTGTTATTGGTGGTTCTGGTAATATTGTCGTTTGTGATCTATACATTTTTTGTATTTCAGCTGGTTCAAGATCACGTTGTGTTGTTTCAATTGTTGTTAATGTTGTTGATTCAATTATTGGTGTACTATTATTGCTATCAATGATATATGTTGTTGGTAAATTTGTTACATCATCAATTGTTGAATTTAATAAATCACTTTTAGTTAAATTTAATGACCTTGATGTATTATTTACCGATAATAAATTTTTTAAATTTTCACTTACACTTGAATTTTTTAAATTAACATCAACAATAGTATCATTATTATTAATTTTTGTATCATTTATACCAAATATATCTGGTAATAATGTCGTTTGACTATCCTCACTAATAATTTTTTTATCCATAATATTATTTTCACTCATTTTAATAAATTTTTTAGTATCATTAATATTATCATTATTTTCAATTTTAATATTTTTATTATTATTATTACGTCTACCTGTTATATCAACAAGTCTTCTACGTTTTAAATCACGTATATTTTCTTCACTTGTACGTTGATTTAACACTGCACTTGCTGATTTTTTTAAATATCTACGATCACTATTATTATCTTTATCAATATTGTCCTTGACATTTGTATAATTCCATCGTATTGTTGATGTATCAAATTCCATACCATTTATATTTTTATAATTATCAGTTGTTGATAAATTTTCAATTAATGTTACATTTTTTAATGTTAAATTTTTAATTGTTAATAAATTGGTATTAATATTTTTATAATTTAATTGTTGTTGAACAGACGAACTGGTTTGTACGACTGCCGACTCGGCACTGGCATCAAGTCGCTCGCGCATCGACTCTATACCAACGTCGACTAAAAGTGGAGGAAGCAGTTCAGCATCTTTAGTCGTAGTTTTTGTAAAGATATCATTTGATGTTGATGTTAATGTTGTCATTGTCGTTTCAACTGTCACTTGTGTTGTTAATTCTGTTGTCATTGTCATTAATGTTTCCATTGGTCCAGTATAATTACGTAATAAACGTGTTATATTTGTTATTGTATATGCATATGGATGCATTTGTTGTATTGATGCAACAGGTGATTCTTCTTCTTTATTATTATTTTCATTATCATTTTGTATTGTTGTTTGATTATTAATCAATTGTTCTTGTTGATTATTTTTTAATAATTGTGATGATAATTTTGAGGATATAAAATTTTTAGATGTTGATGATGATGAGGTAGATGAAGAGGAGGAAGAAGAAGAAGACGAAGAAAAAGAAGAGGAGGGGTCTTTTTTTGCTTGAGATAAAGTGGAACGGTTTGGAATTACAGTGCTAACGGTATCCTTTGGGCTGTTGTTGATATCTGAAGATGTATTAGTTGTAGTTGTAGTTGTATCAACAGTAGTAGTAGGAGAAGATGGCGAAGAAGAAGAAGACGACGAAGAAGTTGTTGGCATTGGTTCTGTTACGACAATTCGCAGGGATGAATAGTGTTGATTAAGACTACTTGGTGTTGTGGGAATACTACTACTACTACTACTACTTGGAGATGAAAGTTCATTGAACATATCAACACGAGTTGAATTTATTGTCGTTGATGTCACTGGGTCAACTGACATCCAGGTCGATAATCTTGTTTGTAATTCTCCACTTTCAGTTGTGATTTCAACATTATTTGGTTTAACAATATTATTTTTAATAACTTCAAGTTCAATATTATCATTATCACTATTATTATTAATATTTTCTTCATCAATAATTGTATATTCTTGACTTTTTTTATTTCTTATAAATGGACGATCATCAATATTTTTTATATTATTATTTTGTTCTATATTATATTTTATTGTTGTATCAAAAAGGGTCATTGTAACGTTGATATTTTCACTTTCAGTACCGTTTACTTGGTCAGGTATGTGGGTCGAGTCCCGGATAATGTTGGACCGGTGGGTTTTATTTCCTTCACTTGGATTACCAGTTAACATCTGGTTCGCGTGAGCGGACAACTTTAATTTTTTATTTTTATTCAATGTTTCATCAGTATTTGTTGTATTTACATTATTTTCAATTATTATATTTGATGATACTGTTGATGTTAATTTACGTTGATATATACTATTTGTACGATAATTATTTTTATTATTATTATTTGATTTTTGTAATTTATTATTAGGTTCAATTGTTATATTAATATCATCATCATCATTATCATCATTCATTATATCTTCATCTTTTTGTACTTTTTTTATTGTTGGTATTGTTGTTGTTGTTGTTGAACGTTTTGTTGAATATCTACTACGACGTAATGATGATGTTGATAATGGTGATACTGATGTAACCTCATTCGAATGATTATTTATCGTTATTTTTTCTGGCTGTATTTTTTGGCCAAAATAGAGAAATTGCGTCATATCTTCAACTGGAATGTTACTTTCTACTGGATGAAAATGTTTATACAATGATTCTGTCATAATAACGGTATTTTTTTTTCGCGTATTATTTTGATTATTATTATCATCTTGATTTTTTAAATTTCTTATTAATAATTGACTTGTATTTTTATTTGCATTATCATTGACATCATTTGTTGATATTGATGTTTCATTTTTATTATTAATATTTATTATTTTTTCAACAACTGGTATTATTATATCAGCAGCAGCATCATCATCAGTATCAATAATTGCTGATGCTTGTTGATCACCCAATGGTCCTGTTACAAATACACCATGACGTGTTTCTTCAGCTTCAAGCATATCCAATGAATCTTTTAAATTACCAACAGATAATTTATCATTTTTTTTTGTATTATTTCTTGCTACATCTTGTCTTTTTAAACCAAGTGATTGTCGTCTTTTAGCTGCCAATATATTTCTAAATGTTTGTTCTCTTTTAATTTTTGATATTGGTGCTTCTGTGTGTAACGCCATTCTACCCTGACGATATTCAAATCCTCTATCTGTAATTGAAAAAAAATTAAATATCAATTAATTAACATGTCAATTTATTACATTCATTTAATTTTAAATCAATAAAAATCATGATTAATTATATATACATAAATCAAAAATTATTAACAGTTATAAAAACATAATTTTTTGATTAATTTATTTATCAAATAAAAAAATTAAATAACGGTTTATTTTTAACAGAATATTTCAAGTATTATTTTGATTGACAATTAGCAAATATTTGGAAAATTAAGTCAACAAAAGCGAGTATGCATATATTGAGATAAAATTGTTGACTGTCACACACATCATGACTCTCTTTCAGTGTCATGCATTAACAATTTACCTTCACTCTAACGGTGATTCTTTCTTTTTTTTATATATCTTTCTATATTTTTATTTAAATTTTAGATATTTAAAAATTTATCATTTTTTTTTTTTTTTCAAGTATTTATTTGAGTATATATTGATGGCTGTTGAAGATGTACTTTGAAAATTCACAGTCTCAAGGCCGTAGGTCAGACACCACTTGAGTGGTCACTTGAGGAAATATATATCTTCATTGCACACTTTAAACATACACATATACACAGAGAAAGATACTAAAATACTTAAATATATTCAGCTTGACTGTTTTATTGGCATTTTAAACGGGGTCCCACTTTACTTATTTTATTTCTTCATATATACTGTAAAACTTGGATAGCATCCAACGACTTCCTGACTTGTTTTTAATTTAATTATATATTTATTTAATTTTTTGTTTGTTTATTTGTTTTTTTACTTCAATCAAGGTTAAATTAATTTTACTAAATATATAATAATTAAGAATAAACTAATTGAGTATAAAAATTTACATTTGAATATAATTTTTATTGATGAAAATGTTGTTAATTTTTTCGTGATATATGCAATAAAATTATATATTTTTTTTGTCACGAATATTTTATTTGTGATTGTACTGAATTATTTTTCATGATTTCACGAGGTCACATGAATCCCGCTATTCGTTTCGTGATCTAGTCACATGAGGTAAATTATTTTAAGCAGGAAATGTAACTTCATGGATGAATAAATTTTAAATAAACCTATACTAATATATTTTATAAAAAATAATTTATCGTGATATTTTTTTTTTTTTGTTTATTTTTAAGAGTGTCTAGCTACACGTTAATCATTTATGTACAATGTAACACTATTATTATCATCATTAAGAAAATACATCTACCTCGCTAATTCGCAAAAAGAAAAAAAAAAGATAAAATAATAAAATATAACTTGAAAAATAAGACATACAAAGAAGAAGAAAAAAAAATTGTCAGCTGGTAAATGAAAATTAGTAAGTGGACATTATAATATTTGCTAATTTTTTTTTTTTCTTCTTGATGACAGTCACTAGGCTGATCATTAGCAACGACATTTTCATTGTAGGCTTGCAACAGCGTGTGTTGCACCAGCTTGATGTTAAAAACATAAAAAATAAAATAAAAAATATGAAAAATAAAAAAAAGATAAGTACAGAGATGAGGTACTTCATCTACATCTACACTTGCACACGTTCTCGGTACTTATATACACGCATACCCACGCAAAATAATAAAATATACATATCCAACTGGACACTAGCTCTATGTACACACACACATATTAACTTGCCTTTTTTTATTATTATTTTTTAAACATCAAGAAATTCTTGTACAACACAATTTCATACTGTTGTTCAACCTGACACAACCTGTGCTATCAAACTTATACTTTGCATCGTCATTTTATATCATAAATCATTTTTTTACACTTGTGTTATTATTTGAGCTTCTTGATGTACACATGATGACAGAATAAAGCCATCAAAAATCATCAATTCAATTATTAATAAAAAAAAAACAATATTTTTTATTTACTTGATTTTTTTATTATTTATATTTCATATATCATCTTGATTGTTGTAAAGAAAAATAAAGACACAATGAAATGAGATCATTGACCATCACCTGAAGCAAGTTACAACAACAAAGTATCTTAAGTGATGTTGGTATAATGAATCTTGGTATGTATAGTAATTCTTTTTGACTTGAATCATAAACATAAATATACATGTTTTTGTACAATAGTCTGTATTATTCAAATGTTAAAAAAAAAAAAAAATGCATAACTCATAAAAAAATTATTTTATTGTGTTGATGAAAAATTATGACAGTACAACATCAATATGTTTTATGAAATTTTGAAAATATAATTTGATGAATTTATTGAGATTTAAAATTCAACAAGACAATTAAATTATAAATTTATATATTTGAAAAATAAAAATGTCACAGTTGAGTCAATTAATTAATCAATTTTTCTCTCTAAAAAATTGAGACGAGAAAATAAGAAAAAAGCAATAAAGGTAATATGAGAAAATTGTGATGATCTTGGTGATAAATAAGCCGGTGTTTTTAATCATATTTAAAAAAAAAAAAATTCATATATAAACTACCTATTCTTTATCTACCTTCAGAGCATTGTTGTTCAAGACATAAAGTTAAAGTCTCACAGCAGGAGGTTTTATATATATTTTTTTTAGACTCTTTACTCTTGAATCTTTAAATCATAAAGAAGAAAAAAGGGAACGGGAGCAACACTGACCTTACTCAGACACGTGTTCACATAAAATATTACGAACCTTTATATGCGGTCACGCCGCAAAGATAACCGACAATGTCAAAGGACACAAACTCCTACATACTTTTGGTACCAAGATAATCATATATTATACTTTTTTTTTTTTTTACTATGATTTATTTTTATATATTTAAAATTTCCTTTTTTTTTTTTTTTTTTTTGTGTTTTTCTTTAACCTTGTAATTTTTATTTTCAGCCTGATGGCCTTCAAAGGGGTTTTTTTTTTTCCTATTTTTTTATTTATAAATTTATTATAGACGCATTATTTTTTTAATTTTGAAATAGTAATATTATTATTTTTGTTTTTTTAGGGAGGAAGAGGGGTATTATATGGTGCTGCAGATTGCAGAAATATATTTTTGGTGTATATACGAGTTCAAGAAAGGTAAGAGAGAGATATATAAAACAAGATGAAGAGTTATTTGAAATATTATATGATTCTTTGTGTGGTCATGCTGGGTAGATAACCCTGGGGACCTGAATGTAAACTTCGAGGTCTGTATTTTGCATCGAAATTTAAGAGGAGAACTTGGGGGGGAACTAGATTCACGAATTAGATTCTCACCTAACTCTTTTTTTTTTTTTAAACATTCTTTTCTTTCATCAGACTTTATTTATATGCTTGCTTTTTTTTTCATACTATTATTATGTATTATACATCGCCAATTCTATATAATATAAAAAATAAAAACTAAAAGAAAAAAATAAAAAAAAACGTGCGAATAATCTCGCAGATATTCGCCAAAAAATTCTTCAGAAATGATATGTCATTATGTAAGGCAAAAATATTCTACGAAATTGTTTTGTTAATTTTTTCGAAATTTCAATCAATACCCTCATCAACACAACAAAACAGACATAACTTATGTCTTTAGTAGTTAAAATTAAATGAAAAAAAATTTCTTTTCTTAATGATAAATAATTATTGTTCATTAAAAATAAAAAAAAAAAAACATATTTAATTTTTTAAAATTAACACTTTATATAAAGATTATCTGAGAAGTCAGCAAGCTGCTCAATTTTATTTTTTTATTTTTTTATAACAATGATATATATATTTCAAATGAAAACGAAATTAAATTTAAATTAAAAAATATATATATGCTTTTGTTTCGGTGCAAAAGCATCTCGATTAACTCGAGATATTAGTGTCTATATGTTCATACAGATATGTGTGTGTGTAATTTCATAGAGCGTATATCCGTTTCCGGTAAAGTCCAGAGGACACTCAGGTCATCATACACAAAACATCACAGCAATTCACATAACTTGATGATAATTATGTAACGTAATTATTTTATATATCTCACAACAAAGGAAAGAAAAAAAAATTGTATTTTTCCAGTTCGTTTGATTAAAAATCTTTTAATCGAAATTTTTTATTGATTTTTATTGTATTTTTTTTTTTTTTATAAATCCGATAAAAATTAAAAACGTATTAAAGAGTAATTTTAATGTTAAAAAAATTAACAATAAAAAAATTATGTTTCAAATGTTATTGTTAATCTGATAATCTTATCGTATTGTAATTATCAAATATGGGAGGTAACAACGCAACAACAGAAATTCTGGTTACCCATTGAAAATGAACATTATATTTCATTACAACAATCATGTTGTAATATGCATTGTTGGCTCAATAATGTTTTGTTTTATTTTTTGATAATAAATATACTGTTGAGTCAACAATACATGCACTTTTTTTTTGCACAAATAGAAACAAATTTTATTTCGAATTGATCCAGTTTAAACTGCATTTTAAATAAAAACTAAGTAGTATAAATTTTTAACAATTTATTAATCAATCAAGGTATTTATTATTTTAATTTTCTTGGTTCCCCTTGGCAGAGACCATCACAAGCATTATAGTCCACGTTGGATTCAGTTGATGTTACAGGTGTAGCTTCTAGTTCAAAAAGAACTGTCATCATTATAATAATTATGAAAAAAAATATATTCAAAATAACAGCTTGGTTCATCTGCAGAATATTAATATTACAGTTGTTATTTATATTTTTTTGTTTTATTATAAAACAATATATAAAATGGAAAAAACAATTGCAAAATAAACTTACCATGTTTATTAGATTAAATTTACTTTGAAGTTTGAATTAATTTGATTTTTTTTCAACTGTCAATTTATTAGAAATAGATGAAAATTGAGTAAATATTTCTTTGAGTTTGTAATTAAATTTAATTGATAACAATTACACCTACATTGTAATAAATATTTCTCGTAATTTATTTTCTTTTTATTTACTAAAATATATTTAGTGTCTTTTAATTTTTCTAGATATTTATAAATACCAATTACGTATTAACTATCAGCCAAAAAAATAATTGAGCTATGCTTTTAGGTCTATTGAAGAATAATCAAAAAATTTATTCAATCAAAATCACAAACACTTTTGATGACAACATGTCATTGTCTGAAGATGTACTAAACTTTTTTATCAGATTGATTATTAAAAAATAATTATTTCATCGAGATATAATATTTGTAATAAATATTATTCATTCATTTAATAATATTTAAAAAAAAAATATAAAAAAATATTTTATTACAAAATAATAAACGTATACTAATTTGCAATAAATTATTTTATGATGATTTTTTTAATGCACTTGATAAGTTTATTGACACTGTTCGTGATTTTAAATAAATAAAAAATATATATTTTATTTTTTAATGACGCATTTAAATAATAAATAGACTTTTTATTTATATTAAAATTATTTTAATTAAAAAAATAATTAACAAATACAATTACTTAAATGAATCTTATTTTTTTTTTAATTTAAAATCAGAAGAAATATTTATTTATTACATTTCTATTTCAGAATGCGACGAAATAGAGTATAATTTTTGGTGATGAGCTTAATAATAATCACAGTAAACACTTGTTAATTTATTAATTAAAAAAATACAACTATTTTCTCGCAAAATTAGATACTTTTTTAAAAAATAATTTCCATTTTATATATTTCTTAGACTTGATTATGCAACAAACAAGTCATTGAGGAAAGCGTTAAGCTATAGATTCAATGGATACAAAAACAATGGACGATATACTTGCTCGATTTATCTCAGGATCAACGCTCTTTATTATGGTATATGGTATGGTGTGGTATTGTATGTTATGTTATGGTATGAACGTCTTATACCAACATTGTAAATTATATTGGTAATATATATCTATATATTGAGAGAGAACGAGGAAATTGAATCGAATAAAAAAGAGATGCGCTGTGTATTACGATGATATTAAAAAAAAAAAAGGTATGTAGCTATCGTCCTTGATCAAAAATTAAATTCAAAAGATAACTTCTGAACCGTAGTGGAAAAAAAAATATAATATTTAACGTGTTTTTCTTGTGTGATATTGTGATTTTTTTTATTTACTTAAAAAATATTATTGAAAAAGCAAAAAAAAAAATATTATTCATCGTTTCTTTTTTATTTTTTTAAATCAATAATAACCGATAAATTTTATTTAAATGTATGTACACGCGTGCCAGGTGACACTGAAAAATATTATTATTTAAAAAATTTATATATGTAATATATATTTACTCGATAAAAATAAATAAATGAAAAAAAAAAAAAAAAAAATATAAATAAAAATGTCAAGAAAAGAAAAAACAATTATAAAAAAAATCCTTTCGGGAAGTAAATATATAAAACTTGTAATTTCCATCTTAATTAATAAATAAATAACATTAATATTATTTAAAAAAAAAAAAAACTATATATATTTTTTTGAAGGTGAACGGGTGCATTTGCAACGACGATCAAGATCATTGACTTCCCGTGAACGTAATACGATATCTGAGAAGTTCTCGATGGCATTCATGCAACATGTTGTATATATGCCCAACACATCTGACATTGCGACAATTACAATGACAATAAAATCCTATTATCATACATTCAATCTCTCTTTCTATTAATTTTTGTTTTTTTTTCTATCTATTATAAAAATCATTTTTATTTATAAATTTTCAACTTGATTTGGGTTGGTGTACATCAAGAAGAGAGTATTTCTATTTCAATGGTAAAAAGTATGATAACGGTATATCCAGTGTAACGACTTAAGTAGAAATAAAGACTTATCGTTTTAACATTAGTCGGTCTATGATATCAGTGTGGGCAACTGTGATTATTTTTAACTGATAAGATTTCATCTCACCACTTCCTGGTTTTTAGATTGAAATTTATATTTGCAAAAAATAAATTACAATATATTTATTTTATGCATACAATTGATCTTTAAATAATTGTATCCTCAATTTACATCTTGAAGAGATAAAAAATAAAAAACAATTCGGAAAAAAATAAGAAATATTGGTAATGAGGGAAAGTATTACCCAAAAGCGTCATGTCGATCTTGACTTATACCGAATTCGCTGTAAAAAAAAAAAAAACAGGTCGAGTCTGGCGAGGAGACACGGAATCAAGGAAAGGCCCGGCGTGTGCCTTTCAAGGCCCAATGAGGATCAAGATCATGGTCATACCTCTGAGCCAGTCATCAGACAGTTATTCGCGGTCAATGCTCGAACAATTTTTCAATATGCACTATATATCTTGTAATTCTATTTATATATATACCAATTAATAAATAAAAATCTTCGATTAATCCTAATTTTTTTTATTTATTTTTTTAATTATATTATTTAATCATTTTATTTTTCTTTGTTAGTCATAATGACTCATGAGAATAGCTATAGTAATCAAGTATGTTGATTGTCATGATGAGCTGTGATCTTTTTTTTCTCAAACTAATTACCAATAGGTCAATGCCTTGTATGTATTTACAGTGTGCAATTTTTTTTTGTTAACTAAAAGATAAACTTGACAACAATTAAGAATTTATTATATATTATTTTTAAAATATTAATATTAATTTTTGATACTTTGAATTTGAAATACAATATATCAATTGGAGGTCAAATAAATTTAAATTTTCTACCTGAAAATATTATTTAATAATGATAATAATTAAAATATAAAATTAAGAGATGCGTGTAAATGAAAAATACATAGTGGGAGTTAAAACATGAGTTCATATGTACATGGTACATGTTGTTGAATGTGATTTTTTAGTATTGCGATCTTGACCAGATATATAGTTTGTTTGGTATACGATAATTTACACGCGATAACCCTTCCGGCATTTTAAATGCGGTTATGCCTAATGAGACCACGTGCCTCGTCCAACAACTTACGTAAGGCTTGGCATCTTAACTCTTTATATTATACATCGATACAAATGTTAAATAAACCAATCGACAGTGTATTGAAGGATTTTAAAAATACAACACAATAGTATATACTATATTAAGTCAGCTTAACGATATGTAAAAAAAATTTTTATCTATTGAATTTTTTTCTCTTTTTAACAATCAAGTACTTTTTTTTTTTTTCTCAGATATATTAAGTATAGTAAAAAAGTGTGTAAATAGTTTTATTTATTTTATGAAAATAAAGAGAACAATAAAAAGAAAATTTAAAAATTCAGAAAAGTATATAGAAAGTGAATATAAATAAAAGCACAAACATCGATTGATTGATTTGATGTGAGAAAGATGCACAGTAAATATTTATTTCTATTTTGAATATATTATTTTTATTCAATGTCTTTGACAAAGAATAGTGAGAAAATGTATAGTTTTTCATTGAGTGAAGGTACAGGAAATATATTATTTTCAAGTGAAAATAGAAGAAGAAGAAAAAGAAACAGAAAAAAGTGCAATCCTACGTTGAATTCGAAACAACGCATAAAAATCGAAACAACATAAAAATCGATATTCCATTGTATTCACTATTTTTATTTGTCTTTTTTCATTTTATATATCTACACCAACACACATATGTATATATATAAAAACATTGTATAAATATATACATTTATATTTAAATAATCTTAAGGTGGCACAGGAACCACCCAGTGCGCGACAAGATGATGCATCGTACAACGAACTGCATTCAAAGAGCCACTGGGGTCACACACAAACATATTTTCATGCTTTTCAAAAAAATTTCTGATATAAACCTCCCTTTTATTTTTTTTTGACACAATTTATAAAGTAACATGTCCTAATATTTCTTAATATAAAATACAACATTTAAAAACAAAAATTATTCACTAAATATTTAAGTGAATTTTATTTTTTTTTCTTTCTGAGAAATTTACTGGGGAGAGACAATTTGAGTAAGCTCAAGAGATAGTCATGAAATTGGTATTTAGTATTTTCTTACTCATAAAGAGATTATAAATTATTGACTGATAAAAATGTATACAAAATTGATGCTACTGTCCATCGTGAGTAACTTCTTTTTTATTGTAATTTTTTTTTTCCAACAAAAGCGATAAAGAAACACTCACTTTGTCTTAATATTATTTTTATTTTTCATTATACCTTCGTCTTGACATCCCACACATATTGAACCTTTGGGACTCATGCAAAAATTATTCATCATGTCTATTTTTGCAAAGAAAAGATTTTTATTTTTCATCTTTGCTCCCTCGAAACTGATACTTTTTTTTGATACATGATATATGCAGATAAAAATAATTTAATTAATTATATTTGGGATTGAATATGTCAAGACAAATTAACGTGATTCTAACCTGAGCAAAAAAAAAAAAAGTGGTGAGTGGTACATATCAGGGTGTGGTTGAAGAGGATTCATTTGGTCGAACCCACGCATTCTCATCCTCGAATTTTATTTTGTATTTATTTTTGTCTGCTTTATGTTGATAATTCATTTTATTTTTTCTTCATTGTACTTGTTTAATATTTTATTATTATTTATATTTTTTACATTTCATGTTTTTTCTTTGAGATAAAAAAAATTGTTATTATTTCAAGAGGTTAATGACTTGATGATGTATTGTATAATTAAAAAATTGTGTGTGTATTGAAAAAAAAAAAAATGATACGGGTTAAAAATGATTGTCGAGTTCGATAGCCTTAAAAATTTTTTGTAAATACTTTTTTTTTTTAAGCTTGAAATATTTATGTTTTTATCGAGTTATGTTATATATTTATTTATGATATTGTATTGAAAGAATGAAGATGAAAAATATTATATAAAATGAAAAAAAAAATGATAAATAGAGAAATATATTCTGATGTGAATTGAACTGATGGGAGAGAATTGTTTCAGCTAAAAAAACTGCGAAGAGTTCCGCCTGGTAAATCACGATTTTATTTACCAGAAATAAATGAGTTCATTTATGTATTTTCATTGTTTTTAAAAATCTTATTATCGATAAATTTTTGCTATATAATAAGCATAAATTAAATTATTTAATTTACCAAGATAATAAATTAATTTTGTCGCGTTTTTTTTTTTTCTCCAACGAGTTAATTAAAATTGACAAAAACAAATCAACAACTTTGAACTATGGTTAACCTCAAGTTACCTGAAGGAAGTTGCTCATCTTGCATTCTCTTCCTTTTCCGTTTATATATATATTTTATATTTTTTTATTTTAAATTTAAAAAAAAATAATAATATTTTTCTTTTAGCAAGCAAAGTTTATAAGTATAGACATATACATTGTGTCCTCGGGCGTTATATAACATTTCCCATAGAGGCACCAGAAGAAGCTGAGATTTCTAACTATATAAAAAAAAAAAAAAATTTAAACATTATTGCATATAGCTTGTGTGTGTGTAGAGGCGGACACAATGGTACAGAAAATTCGTGGGAAGTCAGACTACGCGGGGGAGATCAACAAACGAAAAAGATTTAATGCCAAAGTACGCTCTATACAAATAAATAAATAAATAATTTAAAAAAAAATTACCGTGATAAATAACAGCAAAAAAAAAAATAAATAATTTTTTAATATTTTTTATTTTTCTAATGAAAGAAACAGGAATTCCTGAACACTGACTTTACAAAAATAAAAATATATTTAAAAATAAAAAAAAAATTGTATATTGTGAATTCAGAATAATTTAAAGAGATAACCGTAAATTGCCCAAAGGCAATTGCAAGCTTGACCATTGTCACTATTACCTGCTATTGCCGGCTTGTTCGTTGTCAGTTTTTAAATTGTTACTTGGTAGAAAAAAAACCCTAACCCCCAAAAAACATCAAAAATAAAAGTCGAAAAATTCTGCAACTTTATCAACTTTTTTTATTTTTTTTTCGGCTAAGGTTTATACATTAACATTGTACAAGTTTATTTACTTTTTTTTATGGAAGACTGTGTGTCAATCGATTCATCAAAGCAAATAATTTGAGGTAAATTTCCAATTGTTTTCAAGGTAGAAAAAAAATAAAAAACGATTGGCTTTATAACCGCAATTGCTTGCAAGCCCATTTGCAAGTTTTATGTTTATATATGTAAAATTGTTGGACACCTGAAGCCAAGACGATTGTGTTATACACAGACACACACCTCAAGTCCTTAACACATTTATTTTATATTTTATGTAATACTTTTTATGATAAAAAATAAACCAGACATCACCCATGCAAATGACAATATTTGAATGGCATTTAAGATACCGGAAAATTGATATTTGAAACATCAAAATTTTTATTATAATAAAATATAATAATGGCAATCAATGTAATACACACAAGTTAATAAATATCATTGATTATTATGATACTTGAAATAAATTTAGCAACAGTATGATGATAGTTATATTGAATTTTTTTCTAACAGAAATTCATGTAATATTTATATTTCGATATTTACAATATTGTAAGAGTGTTGATAGTTACTTTATTTACAAAAAATATTTATTTACAATAATATCTAAAGGTATTTGTTAACTACCAGAAGCAAAAAAATAATAAAGTGAAGCTACATTTAAGAGAAGGTGCGAAGGACAACTTGTAACGTGAGGATCCTGCCAAGTGGTAGATTATTGTCTTTTAGCTTTTACCACAGTCGTTCAATTTTTTATTTTATTTTTCTATATATATATTTTATCGTTTTATTTTTTTATTATTTTTCCATCAATGGTGAAAAATAAATCTTTTATTTTTTTTTTTTTTTGACCAGTTGATGGGTAACAACAACAACCAGTGACTCTTATTCCAAGAAATAGTAGAAGAAATACTCTTCATATAACATCAACGCTATTTCACATTTGTCTTGTATTTTTATAAATTGTTTTTTTTATATAAAAATGTTCATGATAGTTTTCCAACAATATTGTAGAGTTTTTTTTTTTATATATTTATTTGTTAAATTCTTTGGGAAATAGTATACGTTTGTGAGTCGAGTTGGTAGCAAAAGCAAAAAAAAAAAGTAAGCAAAAGTCGTTGATCCTGTCCCCTTCAACACCAAGACTAGTGCTGAAATAAAAGTGGCGACATATGGCAAAGTTGAATGTGTTGTTGAAGAAACGCGTTGGAGTATTTGTGACTTTAACTAGCATCAAGAGCGACTTAGATCAACAGCAACTCACAAGTGGGGAGCTCTTTAGTTTATAAAATAAAAATAATAGTAATAAAACGAATAACCAAGAATTTAACACATGATAGAAAAAGAAGAAGAAAATATATATCTCCAGGGGATTATATAGTGACGAGAAGAAAACCCGACGTACGTTTATTTTAATTGGAGCTTTGAGCAAGGACTCTTCTTCCTCAAGGTCTGCCGCACACTTGTAACTCGTTCTTCACTTGTCATCAATTCTCTGCCACCCTTTTTTCTTATTACCCCTTTTTTTTTTTTAGCCTCGTCTACTTCATTCTCTCATCACAATTCAAACTAAACTGTATTGTATTGGTGAGAGGATGAGCAGCATTCAGAATAATTGTCGTCATTTTTTACCATTTAATTGGATGAATAGCATTTAAATAGTATATATAGATAAGAAATTTTTTTACTAGTCAATGGTATTTATAAATTCTCAAGGTACATAAGGTTCATGTATACACTGAATTAAAAAAATATAAAGAAAAATACTAATTACTAATTGCAGAAAAAATTATATATGTATATATTTTATTAGTGTAGATAAATAAATGTTTATATCTTGTTATTTTTATATTTAAAAAAAAAAAAAAAAAAACATTTTATCTTGTTTAATGTGATTTTAAAATAAATGTAAAATATTTTTATTATATTAAAATTAATTTTAATAGTTTTAAAATTATTTAAAAAATGAAAAATTTATTTTAATAGTTTTTTAGATGAGTATAGATAATTTTTGAATGAATAAAATTTACAAATAAATTATATTTTTAAGAAGCTATCAAAGTGTGGACAATGTAGGGTGGTCTCATAAACTGAAATATCGTTGACGTATATAAAAATTATCAGTATAATGTGAGTGCCAGTTGATGGGTAAAGTGTGGGATTGATATAGGCATGACACGGTTAGTTATTAAAATAATTACAACCCATATTAAATACAGCTGCAAAATAATTATTATCAATTTTTAGATACTACCTAACCCTTCTTGAATTTTTTTTCTTAATTTTTCCTGTCTATCTACCTTTTTTTTTTTCATATATATATATGCTTTTGCATAAACATTTATTCATTGGATTGCTCCCAAGAATGGAACAGAAAAGTGTACATTAACCCAGAGCATTTCTTGAGTGCATGCCTTCCTTCCTTCCTTCATGCCTTAAACATGGGATTGGTAGTTTTATTCTGCTTCAGCAATACCATACTTTTATGGCTTTCAACAAATATATAATACTGGGCATAAGGCTTCTTCGTCTTTTTTACTATCTCAACTTTAATATTATTATTTGTATTTTTTCTTTTCAAGTCTAAAAGCTAAAGCCACTTTATTATTATTATATTCATAAATGTTTTTTTTTTTCCCTGAATTTTTCTCTTGGTATTTTGTAATACAAATTTCATGGTTTTCTTGGAAGGTGTATAGGTAACCTGATATATCATTTATTTTCTTGCATATATACATAGGGATGAGTATTAAATGATAATAGGTATTTACAAAAAAAATACCTTAACTATTTTTAAATAATTTTAAACTCATTCGCAGCTTTGCTTAGTCGAATTTAAATTTTCTCAGTTTTAAATTTCAACAAAGGCAACATTGAATTTTTTTTTTTTTTTTCTCAAATTAAAAGGTGTTTTATAAATATATAATTACTTTTTTTCTTTACTGTATTTAAATATGCTTTATTTCAGCTAAAAAAAAAAAAATCGATTTCGACAATATATCAGAGTTGATTTGGACATGGTCGATAGATTTCAATATTCCTTGAGGCAAAATGTGGCGGTTCTACAGTTGTTTAAAACCATTAATCAATATAATTCGAGACGCTATCGTTTGAGGGCGCTTTGACTATCGCTATTGCCCATGCGTGACACGTGACTTGTATAAATTATTTCAAAAAAAAAAAATAAGAAATAATATAATCAAGTAAATTATGTTTTGATCTAATTTTGATATTGTTGAGGTAACTGTTTATATGTAGTAGCACCGAGTGTGATTATCATATAAATACCTATATACATATATAGAAAGTGGTTTTGTAAATAGAGATCAGGATAGAGGTATAGACTGGCTTGCTCACAATGAAATAGCAAGTACTGTCTTGCCGCCCACGAGGTAAAAAGCTCCTCACACCCGCCAACACTCTTATCAGTATTGTCGATAACCTCCAGGGGCTGTGCCTACTGCTGTGTAATATTTTTAAACTTGTTTGTTTTCAAGCAAGAAAGGTCTTTCCTATATATATATGTATGTTTACTTTGAATATATCCCGATGTACCATCTGCCTTTTCTTGTTGTTTTTGTTGTTGTTATTTTATTATTATTTTTCAGGTATTGTGATTATGTTAAAATCTATATGTATATATATATAAAATACGCATTGAAAATTGCAATGGGTGGGCATATAACAGAATAATTTTTAGCCTCAAGCATTTAAATGTAAAAAAAATTTCTAAAAATGTTTTTATTTTTTTATTTATACAAGATATCTATTGTGACATATTTTATATTGTTAAATCGATTCACACCATAGACTCCAAATTGCAATGACAACTTGAATGTTCTGTATGCTCAATAACCATACATACGATTACAATCATTTTATTTATGAGGTGGAAAATTATGACGATGTATATCTTAAATTGTTATTCATATTCGATATATTATACGATTATTATATACCCAACATTTTTACAAACGTGTATTTCAAAAAAAAAAAACATTTGTTTCTTTTTGATTTTTATTTTTTTTTCGACTGAGAATGTTATCTGTATACCCACACGTATTGTCTGGGTTGTAATTCTTAGCTTTGTGATTCTTAATGACTAGATAATTGTGGTCTACTATTGGTGAGGATATAGTAATGTGTATTCAAATAAACCACTAAGAATGACTTTAGTGGTCTCTTCAATGTGAATTTTATTGCATTTATATACTTGTACAACAACAACCCCAGCTCATTAATCATTTTGTGAATATTTTTATCAATTTTTTTTTGTAAATTATTTTCATACTCAAATTTAATAGTTAATAAAAAATTTTAAATTTATGTTTTGTTGTTTTTTTTCTAAAGCTTTGTTTGGAGCTAATAATGAATATAATTAATTTTTATTTTTACTTTATATATGGTTTAGAAAAAAATGAACACTAAGCTACTAGAAAATTATTTAAAAAACTTTCTTTCGCTATATATGACTTAGTGATAAATTTTGTCTAAATAGCTAGATGTAAAGTCATGTATAGACAAATAAAATTATGCGTAAGGGTCAAATGAAAAGGTCGTGCGAAAGTCATTTATCATATATGCATAATTTGTATCTTAAAATGATGTTTCGTTGTTGTTGTTGTTTATTTAATGTATGATGATAGGTAAATATTCGGCAATAAGTAGGGAAAGTGAAAGGATTGAAAGCATTTCTGTGTCGTTACATAGTCAATTGTAAAAACATATACAGCATGTACAACATTAAAGATTGCATGAAAATGTTATATGTATATGTATGAATAGAAAAAGGCCCATTGGCGTGTTATTTTTTTTTGATAAAATTTACTGACAATTGTACTTGTATATTTGTACATAATTTACAGATGAAACCTACATTTACTGTATGTACATTTATATATAGAATAAAAGTAGATATACATTGTCCTTTCGTGAGAATGCTATTGATGATATAGTAACAACAATAAAGATGAAAATAATTTTCTTATTTACGATTGCGTTTTTGGATTATATCAGGAAGTCACGAATAAAACTTTTTTTTTTATTTTCATATATATTTTTCCTAATTTTAACTATTTACCAAACATTGTAATACTCAATCATTAATTTATCTTAAGATGCCCTTTTTGACTTTTAAACACTAACTTTATAAACTTATTTGCGACAGACGACTTTAATTATATATATCCTGATGGAAAAAAGAAAAATACAAGAAGACCTCGTTACTCAACAAATTAATGCGATAAATTTAGTTTTGCAAACTATACACTCCCACTTGATTATTTTATTATTTTTCTTCTATGCTAAAGTTTAATGACACTGTGGCGTAATTTTTTGGTGGCATACAAGGCCAAGAAAAATTTCACCTCTATACACGATAAGCGTGATGTTGTTGTTCATCAAGTAAAAGAGAAAATAACAAGCAATTTTAATCACAATGTGCAACTTTATTTCACTGTCTTTTATTTAAAAAAAAAAACTAGGAGAAAAAAATATAAATAAAAAAAAAAAAAATTAAAAAACATATTCTTTGATTCTTCCTAATTAAAGATACATAATTGCAATAAAGCTGTTGCAAAATTTGGGGGAGGGTGGGGGCGTCAACCACATACCGCAATATTTCGTTTTTTTTTTTTTGTTCTATTCTCCATGTCATTTTTTTATTTTCTTCTATTCTTTCATCAACTAAATTACAATGTTTTTTTTTTTTCATATATTTTTTTTCATTTTATTTTTCTACAATGGTGTTTGAGGTCAGTCTGCAGAGTCAAGGTTGTAATATAATATTACCACAGTAGATATGAAAAATAAAAAGATGTAGAAAAGAAATGAATAAAAAAAAAAAAAAAAAAAGCAAAATGGCAAATCAAATTGGATATATATAAAAGAATGCATTATCAAAAATGGGCGGATGCAAAAATCATAATATTGCTTCCGGTGATGCTCGATTTTCTCACGCATTTATTTATATATAAATTTAATGCTACATAGAAAAAATATATAATATACAATATGTTGATTTTATATATGCTACATTGATATACACTGTATATGTTGATGTCGATGAACAACAACTGAGAAAATAGCCAGTAAGAAAACACACGCTATGGTTCAATACTCACTTGGTGCCTTGAGCGTATATATATTATAAATAAATAAAAACAAAATGTTAAAAATAAAAATAATAATAAAGCATATAAATAAATAAGAGATGAGAAAACCGGACTTTAATTAGACCGCCTTGGTAAATCTAGAGAGTACCTTATAGATGAAGTATAAGCAAACTGGATTATATAGATCGTCATAATAAAACAAGAAGAAAACAGAAAATGTACATGTACATTCTTTTGAATGGCAATACAAGAGATATATTTATTTATAAATTGGCAAGAAATTGTGTGCTAATTATAACGAGTGATTAAATTCAATTGAAATCATTTTTTTTTTTATATATTTATATAAAATCATATATACTTTCTTCATTACATCTTTCTGATGTAATTTAACATTTTTTTTATTTCCAAGATTTTCATCATTTCTCACTTATTAACGCTTACGTATATATAAATTATTTATTTTTTTTGTTAATAATTCAATTGGATTTTTTAATAATAATTTTGCGTTGATTTAAAAAATTTTTATATATTGCATTGAAAATTAATTGGCATGTTGAAGTAGGTATATTGTGAGAAAGAAGGGATATATATATTTTTAAAATTCAACATTGCAAAGAGAATCAAGTGTAAAAAATTGACATGACGTAGAAGGAAAGAGCGTCAATGTACGCTGAGAGAGCATCAGATTGAAAATTGCAAGGTATGTCAAGTCGATCGGTTGCAGTTGGGTTCGGTGGACTGATATTTGCCAGAAGGAAAACTTGTTCACATGAGGAAGAGATAAAATACAAGAGAAAAAAAATAAAGTCAATGAATGAAAATAAAATATAAAAATAATAAATTAAATAATAAAGAGAGTTGATCGACCACCCGGAGGACTTGTATGATAAAAAAAAATATTCAACTGATAAGAATATTATTTTCATTATTATATGATTAATGTAATTGATTGATTGATTTTTAATTGAGAATTCATTGAAAAATTTGAAGAAAATATTATTTTCTTTTTATTTTATTTATGTATTTTTGATTTTTTTTTTTTTAGGTGCAGGTGATTCGAAATGAGCTGATCTTGGTATTTGCATGTTTTATGGTCTCGATACGCCCCAACGATAAAGACAGTATGGGGGGCGGGTTTGTTCGTTTTTAATAGTGAGGCATCTTCTCTCAGACGTGTAGAATTTTTACCACGTCGCTTCTTCTTTCGTTGAGAAATGAGAATTATACCTCCATCGAAAGGAATAATGAAAAATAAATTTAAAAAAAAAATAACTAAGTCTGATGTAGTCAGCAATTACCTTTTTGATACACCAAGATTTAGGGTTAGGGGTCGAGGACAAGAAGAACCAAATAAATGGGCTGATACCCAAAAAAAACAAAAAAAATCAACAAAATAAATGAATGAAAAATTTATATACTACAGCTCATCTGCAATTTTACTTTATTTCAATTTTACCACCACCCCTTTGATCGAGTAAACATTTTAATATTTATGTATGTCGATAAATTTTTAAATAAATTAAACAGAACGCAACGACAATTACGATACAAAATAAATAAGAAAAATAAACAGAGCAAATCATTGTTCTATTTTCTTCATGAACTTGAACACCATTGAGCATCGAGTATATTGAAAAAAAAAACTAATTTTATATTAGTTTAATAATAGGCAAAATTTCTAAAACTATAAAATTTATTTATTTTTATTTTGTCGAGGGTGAAAGTGATTCTTCAAGAATGCAAATTTAATTTTTTTATTTATTTATTATAAAAATATATTGATGCAATATTATTGAAAAAAAAAAAGATATGTTTGAGGATAAAATGTTTGTATCAAGATTGAAGGTACATAGTAAAAATGGGGCCACTTTGGGTAAAGTAGTATCGACATTTCGATTTGAAAAAAATATAAAATATTAGAGAGTTAAATATGTGTTGATAAATCGATTGATGGACAGTAAAAGTATTATCATTGAGCTTTTTAATCTGATATAAAAAAAAAAAAAAAAAGTTAAATTTATTTATCTAGGAATAAAGTTGATGGTATTCAGGTCGCAAATATACTTATCTATACATATATATCAATTGCCATTCTGGCTTTTAAAAGATATACGATTGTATAAAGTCGCAACTGCTCACCTGCAAAACAACACGACGCGACGCACAACACGTGGGAAATTATATATTTATATTTATACATATTCTTACACTTTATTTATGTATATCTGTATATTTGAATCAATTTGGTTGACAAATATATTTACCTTACTTGTATAACTTTAATACTATATGGAGCATTGAATATATATTCATCAAAAATAAAACAATGTTCAACTCAAGCTACAGAGTCGTTGCAAAAATTAAATAATATTTAAAAATATTTAAACTCACCATTTTTGGAGTTAATGATGGAACTTCTAGACTGATTCCTTCGACTTGTTCCATTGAAATTCGTACCATCTGCAACAATAATAAAAAAATTATATAATTAAAATCAACCAAAAAAACAACATAAAATTAATCAGCTAAATTAACCAGCTAATTTAATTAACAAAAACAAAATAATTAAAATTTATGTTCACGCTGGATTGAGTAATTGAATTTAAAAAAAAAAATGATATAAAATGTGTACAATAAATGAGGGTGGTTTGTTGCTACCGGAGTCAAGAAAAAATGTGCATTTTTTATTTTTCAATTTATTTTTATTTATATGTATTTTTTTTTTTTTGGCAACCCAGGGGTTCTTTTGAATTCATGCCGACTGCAGTATACCGGCCACTTCATCACCCGATAATGCCACCAAAATTGAATAAAATATTATTATGCAAAAAAGCAAAAAGCATCTTAAATTTTTATTCACTTTTATTTTCTTTGAATTTTATCAAAATGAATCTATCAATTGTTGTTTATACATTAAAAATAATAATACATTTACAGGAGAATAAAAAATGAGTTTAAAAGTTTTGGAAAAGTACAATAACCCCTGATTAAAATTTTGATAAATTTATAAATTTTTAATTGATAAGTTATATATGAAATATTTATAAATAAAAATTATTATGTTGTAAATAATAATAAATAAATAAAATAATCAGTTGAAAAAAAATAAAGGACATACTTTCACCTTCATCAAGGCATAAAATTAAAAATTTCAGTAATATATTTAAATGTACATACACTTGAATATGTTTAAATAAACTTGAGATTAAATTTTAATGAAATCGTTATGTTTGAGTGATCCTCTTCCGGACTTTGAGACATATTCTTCGGGTATATTATAACTATCTTTACAGTAACCACAACAAAGACTAATAATAAAATAAATATATATGATAAAAAAATTATTTTATTTTCTAAATGAATTCTCAAGTTTTTCATTATAATTTTTTTTAATCTCAGAAAGAGAAGCGAGTGCACACACATATATGCGATTAGATGTAATCGAAACCAAGAAAAAGTACTTGCTGCAGAATTACATAGACTGCACACACGAATCAAGACGAGTTCGCGGAAAATTGTTGACGGGTATAGATGCTCCAATGATAGCATTCTTTCTTTTTGTTTATTTTTTTTTTATAACAAATTTTTCTCTCTCTTGAAAGGAGGGCTCGTTTTACTTTCAAGGATGCGTCAGACAAGCCATTTTGCGAACAAATATCTCAGTTTGATCTCAAACGTCTCCATACACCACGAATAATACCAACAATGTTTTTTTTTTTTTTCTCTTTAAACTTTTATCTAAATTACTTTTATTATTATTTTATTCATCTCTTATACATCAACTTTCTTTACCCATTTGTCTCAACAAGAAACGCAATCAAAAAAAAAAATATAAAAAGTATTTTCTTTTGTTGAAAGGGTTAGAGACTTCACTGAACCACTGTACCATATCATGAAATCTCAAAATTAATATAATAAATTAACTTGACTATTTATATATTTAAATAATTTGTAAATTTTAAATCAATCAATAAATAAAATAACAAGTATTTTAACTTGTCATTAATGCGTCCTTGAAAATAATTTTTAAAATTTCAAAGATTATATTTATTTATGACAAAAAAAAAATCAAGTTGTTTTAATCAGTATATGAGATTTAGTTTGTTATTATTTAATGCAACGATTATACTAGTCTTTCAAGTTTTTCTTCGCATGATAAAATAAAAAATTCAATATTTAAAAAAAATTATTGAAGAGTTCTTGATGCGTGTAAAGCTGTATTAGGGCAGGGATGAAATAATAAAAATGAAAAAAAAACACCCTTGAAAGAAAATAGGTAGTTGATGGGAATTGTGAATCTGGATATATTTATACATGTATATATGTATACAGATAGATAGATATATGTTGGTATATAGAATACAGCATAAGCCGACGATTTTATCGAGAAAGAAACCTGTTGGAAGAAGTGTTATTGCTGGATGCTCGTGTATATCTTTCAGGTACGATCACTAATAAATTCCTGGATGTAAGCCCTAGGCCTCTTTCTACCTTCATGGTACAGAACGCACGCCGATTCTATGATTATAAAATTGTTTTTTTATTTATTTTTACAATTCTCCATTTTTTCATATATACAAAAATATTATTCTTTTATTTTACATCCCTCTTTTGATACCCTCAATTTGCTAGCAATAAAGATGTTCACATGCACCAAACGTACTAACCCACTTAATCACTGACAATTTTTTAATTATTATCATTTTTTTTTCTGCTTTTTTTTCCATACTTCAAATTTAAAAAAAACGCAGTCAATTTAAATTTTATTACTTTTTCTTTTTAAGATTTCAAGGGGTTAAATTATATTTTATTTTTTGGTAATTTATTGGTTATGTTCGATTTTTCGACGTTGATTGATCGGAGCGCAAAAAAAAATGAATTTTAAATTATCTATCTTTGCATTTAAAAATAATAAAAATAATAAATATATATATTGTGGAAGTGAAGAAGAAAAAATAAAATACAAAAAAAAAAAAAAAATTAATGATAGGCTGAGAGTCATGATTACGTGTGTTGAACGTGTTGCCGGGCATTTCGATCAAAGTCTTCTCATCTTGGGTAGCCGGACGCAATTAGTAAGAGGGCTGGACACACGAGAGATGAAACCGAAAATAAAAATAACAGCAAAAAAATATATAAATAATATGAAAAAGATAGAGACAGTATATATGAATTGCGACGATGAGAGGGCACTCAAGAAAAATGATAATGATCCACCAAGATATTTCAATATTTATATTCTATATTTTTTTAATTTAATATAGTTTTTTTTTTTTCTTTTTTATTTACATAGATTATTATTTAACCTTGTTTTTTTTTGTCTAATGATTTAAGCAAATAAATTGACAAGTATCAATTTGCGTAGTTAAAATAAATGATGATGATATTTTTTTTTATTATGTTTATTTATAATTTTTTTTTCAACTTCTTACTTTGATTATTAGAAAAAAATTTAAATATATATTAGAAAAACAATTTGTATAATGAGATAATATGTGTTTTTTTTTTTTAAATATTTTTTTCTATGAAAAAATTATAAATAGAAAAAAAAACCAACTTGATGACCTAGAGCCGAGTCAAAACTAACAGCAAAATATCCAGTTTTTTAAATACTATAAAAAAAGGTTCAATAACCTCTCGTAGAATAGATGAAAAAATTAGAAAAAAAAAAAAAGAATTAGATAATGTATGTAATAAATAAATAATAATGAGTTTTGATTTAAAATTTTTGAAAAAAAAAAAATCAAATAATGCGTAGCTTTTTAATGAAAAATGTTAAAATAAAAAAAAAAAATTGATTAATGATGAACAAGAGGGAGTCATCATAACCGTCATTTGCATGGTAAAATAAATTTATTTGTCGACTTGTCATGCCTAGGCTAATTGGCCATATGCACAAACGTGTGTTATGGTACGTGAGAAACGACGTGAAAATTAAACATGCAATCACATATATTCAACAGTCATATTTGCGTGGATAATGAAGGACTTAAATAAAATAAAAAAAAAATAACATGTGAAATATTAATGAAAATAAATAAAATAGTAAAACAGGTGGTATGAAAAATAAAAAATATATAATTTTATATTTTATTGTATAGGTTGAAATATGCTAGATGATATCTCTGTCTCTCTTTGTACACATAAATATATTTTACATAGGTATTATTTATCTATATGTGTTTAGTACTACTGAGTACGTTGAATAAAAAATTTAAAAAAAAAAAAACATGTAACATATGCACACATAGGAAGGTGAGGAACGTGCTGGGATGATTTGTTGCGCCCATCTTGAGTGTGGGCAAGACCGATCGTCTTACAGACATAAAAAATTTTCATGCAAAAAAATTAAATATTTAAAATATATATAAATATATTCACAATAAACAGGTGGAATAAAAAAAACAAAAAAAAAAAATTATTATTAAAATGAATTTACCATTATAAATCAGTAATTTTTTTATTATTTTTTTTTTTCTTCTGTAACCTTTGCCCCTGTATTTTCATTGTAATTTTGACAGACAAGAATCATCAAAAACTTGTCTAGACTTGATTACGAAATAAATGAAATTAATGAATTGAAAAAGGGGAGATGATTGTGTCTAGCTTTTGTTCTTCTATTTAATTTTTTTTTTTTCATTTTGTTTGGTTGAATTGAATTTAAAAAAACAGAAGTTAAATATATCTTTGTCTTTTTGTTTAAAGTACTCAGCTCTAGTGTCTTTCATCATGACAATTATCATCTTGTAAATGTAAATTTACAAAACTAAAATAATAATTTTACACGCAACTTCATAATATATTTCAAGTATACATAAGTAGCTCTACACCCTGGAATTTTGAATGATAAACCATTTTTATTCTTCCGCATTTAGTGTGGTTTTAATTTATTTAAATGTAAAAATAATTTAAATTAGCGTGAATAATTTTAAAGAGTGTTTAAAATATTTTTTTGTTAAATAAAAAAAAAATGATTAAAAAGTAAAAAATTTAATGTGTAATGTATTTTATAACGTGTATTACGAGGTTTCTCTCAACTCAGCCCAACTCTCATTTCACCTCTCGGCATAGAATGTAATAACCCCATAATTATTTTATAATAACTAAAAAAAAATATGGTAAAATAATTTTTTTTTTATTTTTGCATAAACCAAGGGTAGTTGAATGTGTTTAAAAATAAATCTACAATATTACTATATGAGTTTAAAAAAAATTATAATAAAAATGAAAAATATGCAAATTTAATTATTTATTTATATATTTATAGAATCTATATTTATCCTTCGATCCAACAACTTTACCATAAAAAACCCTTCGGCACATCCGTTGCACATCGTTGTAAATATATTTGTGGGCGATGAATATTTCTACTTGTTGTACACACGCAAAAACTATGTATATATTTTGCAAAATCATCTTAGCCATTTATTTACTAGTACAGCATTACTCCTGTCAGCCAATCAGACATAAACTTCATTATTTTTATAATTCTATTTTAATCTTATAAAAATAAAAAAATTATCTAAATTATTAATATAAAATTTTGTAAATATAATTTAAAATAAATTAAAAAATTCTATGAAACCATCAATAAAATTTAAAAATCACCATTAGAATTTAATACTAATGTAAATTTATTTATTTATTATTAAAAAAAGGTTTGATTCAAGATTATCAAAGTCTATAAACAACAGCTCATAAATATCACCGATTAAATAAATATATACGTATAAAATTAATATAAATATACTTGATAATTGCGTCGTAATGATAATACGTCATAGAAAAAAAAAATTATATATAGATTAGATGACATAAAATTAAATCATACTTAAAAAAAAAAATATATATTGATTGAAGAATTCAAGTTTGCGAGACAAGGTCATCGGACACCTGTGCCGAGGGCAGCGACTTGGAAAAGTCGTAGCAACACACTTCCAGCTGCGCGTTACGTTGTTGCTAAGAAATAATAATAACAACAACCGCTATATAATATTTTTAAAATTAAAAAAATATAAAAGACGAGAACTCAGGTTAATGGCGCAAGAATTATCATACGCGGTGTACTGACATTGCAAATAAAAGTTAAATAAAATTAAAAAAAAAAAAAAAGAGTATGAATACCAGAAGAAAATGCAAGGGTCTGATGGAAGATTTTATAATACACGTGCATGCATGCATTTATAAATTGCATCCAGTTTGGACATACTCGAGTGATTATGTCTTGAATATTATAAAATTATTTAAAAAATAAAAATATTTATATTCAAAGATATATATATTGATGAACGATATTTTTTTTTCTTTATTTTTTATCTTTTATTAAAATCATCCAGACACACTTTCATTTAACTCTACGAATATCTATTGAATAAATTTTTAAATAATCATGAATATATTTTAAATCGATAAGATAATAATAATTATTATTATTTTTTATTTTTTTCTGATATCATTATATTAATTTTTATCGTTGAATAAATTATAAATTCAAAGATAATAATATAATAAATTTTATAAATTTTATTATTCATCTTCTATTTTTTATTATTATTAATAATTAATAATTAAGTTTGAAATCAATAGAAAAAGTATTATTAGAAAAAATAAAATTCTATTATTATTATTATTATTTTAATAATAATTATTATAATAATAAATGTATAAATAATGATGATAATTTAAAATATATTTATTTAGCTTTAGGTGACAGAATAAAATGTATGAAATGTTTTACCATTTGAGTAGTGGATTATTCTAAGCAACTGTATGTACATTCTGTAGATAATAAATGTAGAAGTTAGAAACGGTAAAGGTGCAATCATATAGTACTTGGATAGGATGGACCTGGAAGCTTGTCATTGAGATTTAAGACCTCCAGTGTTGGATATTTATTTTATTATTATAAAATTTCTTTCATCTGGCCCGATTGAATATGTGTTTGCATTGTACACTTTAATACTGTATAGGTAAACATATATTTTTCATTTATACATGTATGTGTTATATTAAAACAAGTAGATATATATACCATAAGACACTATCACCATGTTCATGGGAACTATTTGGTGAAAGGAATTGCAAGTTATACATGCAACTTTGAAGCTTCCTCTGTCCATTTAGGTCCTTTTTTTATATGGTATAAATTATATACAAAAATATTATTTTATTATTACAAAATAATATAATTTATTTGTAATGAGATTAGTAATATAAAAAATTAATATTATATAATAATAATATAAAAGATTATTTAAATAAATAATGAAAAAATTTTTAATCAACACAGCAAAAAAAAAAAGTATAATTAAATATTTTTTTAAAATTATATTTACAAAAAAGATGATAAATCAAATTTGCTGTTTTTTTTTTCTATTTAATTTATTTTTTATTAAGGATATATAAATTGAAAATAAATATATATATATATTTGAGAGCAATAATTGCCCATGAGCTGTTTACTCACGGTAAGAGATAAAATTGCGTGGCACGAGTCACTAACTTGTTTGAAATAAAAATAAATGAAAAAAAAAGTACATGCAGAGAGTGATGAGAGGGTACCTTTAAAGGATAATAATAAAAAAAAAAAAAATTTCAAGACGTCGTTATCGTAAAATTGAAACGGGAGCTTCGCGAGAACGACAACGAAATTACACGCTATCATCACACACAGCTGAGTTTGATGATATCCCCCAACCCTTTTTTTTTTTCAACCAATTTTTTTTTTTTACTCATATTTAATTTTAATTTTAATTTAAAATCATACCAAATTAAATATATATACCCCAGCTACCCATCAACCAACACATAAAAACTACAAGATTATAAATTCAAAAAAAAAAAAAATTTTCATTTTTTTTTTTTTTTCAATTTAATTTTGTGTTTAATGATAATTTACGAGGTGAATTAAATAATAATAATAACAACAATAATTTTATTTTGTTGCTTACTACAATTTACGGCTCACCACCTAACACACGTGAGTTGTGGAAAAATTATGTGAGATAAGATGATGATGAAGAAAAAAAAAAAAACATTTTCAAGTTAAAAAAATAAGCAGAGAAATCGCGCGTGGAATTTGCGTTTACGAAATGAATCACGGTGTTCTCTCTGCATGTGTACACTTGGGTAACGTACTATCGGCTTTACTGTAATCATTCATGAGGTGCGTTACACACCTGTAAATATATACCACTTGCCATTAAAAATACAAAAAGTCTTAAATTATAAGTGTTTTTTTCATTTTTTTTTTTTCATAATTCTTTCATACATTTTTTTTTCCACAAATCATTTGGAATTTAAATAACATATATAAATTAGAAATAAAATATTTATCAGTCAAAGGAAGTAATGGGTTTTATTGAGGGTAATTATATTCAATGAAAAATATAATGTCAATTGAAGAAGTGAGAATATATAGGGAACTGGATGTTTTCATTCCGGAATTGGCATGAGAAAATCCGGGAATTGAATATATATATATTGAATTAAATACAGGAAATCAAATAAGGAAAGTGAATAAATAAATATTCGACTATGTAACTGACGTAATATCCATATGTATAAATATACTTAATAAAAATAAAACCGTGGTAACTAAAATGACTGGATCAGTAGAAATAAAATTAAAAAAAAAAAAACATTAAACAAATATTTCAAATATTAAAATAGACAACCTGTCGATCCAAACATTTGTTTAATATTTTTTTTTTTTTCTTTTTTATTCTATTGAAATAAAAGTGATGTTATCTAAGTTAAAAAAAAAAAAAAGTACCAAAGACGTACAAGGATGTCTTCTCAAACATAAATTTTTATATTTATTTTATTCGACGCAATCACCATGACCGCAATTAACATTATAATAGTATAAACCGTCAGGTGAATGATTGAAATAGAAAAAAATAAAAATTATTATTAAAGATTTTATCGATGGGTCATCGATCGATCCACCGCGCAATCGACAACCAACAAACGCATGAGAAAAAATAAAAAAAATAATAATTGTTAAAGTCATTGGGGTTATCCACATCCGTCAATATCCATCAGAGAAAAAAATAAATAAATAAAAATAAGCATGTTTTTTTTTTTTTAAATTCAATTGTCCAAGTAACACTAACAATTATTTAATTTTTATTATTTAATCAAAACATGTATCAATATATTTTTTTCACATGAAACATAAAAGGCGTTGGTTAATAACTTTTACTTGCGCGTAAAGGTTAGATGATTATATTTTGAATTAAATATACTTAAAATATATATAAACAAAAAAAAGATTTTATATAGCGTGTGGAGTTTGCAAATTTTTTATTTTTATTTTTTAAATTATCATCTATCGATCAATTTATCCTATACACTTGGTAAAAGTTTTTTTTTTATTTTTATTTTTAAACACATGCACATGAGAAAATTTCTATAGTAATTTAATTTTACTATTAACTTTGATGATAAATAAATGAATGAAATAAAAATTATTTAATGTAAAATTATCGATTAAAATCAAAAGATACAATATACAATTGTAAAAAAATTTTGCCATCTAGAATGTTATTTTTTGTTGACCTTGCGTACTTTATATAACTTGCTGTACGCAAATACATGTAATAATGGTAATAAACTAAAAGGTGAAAAAATAAGTTAAATTATGTCATTAAAATAAATAATGCTAAAATTTCTTAAGTATTAACAATGCAAATAAATATTCGTGATAATAAATAGTAAAAAAAAATGATAAACCAAAAAATAAGTGTAAAAATTAATTTAATTAATAATTAATTATATTTATTCCAAAAGAAATAGTCTATAATTATTAAAATAATGTATAATTTATTAAAATAATGATGGCTGATATATTATATATGTCAATTATTTGAAAAGTTTAAAAAAAATTTAATTTTTATGAATAATTAATTATTTATCTAAAAAACGATTTGGCAAATTATTATAAATTTCTAGAATACAGAAAAAATATGTGATCAATAAATGGTCAAAAAAAATTAAGAGTCAAAAATATCTTTAAAAATCAAAACAAAATGACATAAGTTAATTATGTCATTTCAAAAAACAGTATATAATTAGTTGAAACATGTGTAATATATGAAAATAATACTGGCTGCCATTATCTGGTCATATGTCACTTGTTTTGAGAAAATAAATTCATTGTTCATTGGGCAAAAATGACATATGACAGATAATGGCATTAGTATTTTTCATATATTATAATGATTTCAATACTTATACCTAATCGTTCTTTTATTTATAACAACAACGTAGATGATTCTCGTTTGTGTTTTTACGATATCATCATATGAAAATGTTAAAAATATTTCTTTCACAAATACATAACTATTTATTCATAAAATTCAATTGATTTATTTTAAGCGTTTTTTATAAATAGTGAAAATGATCAGATAATTGTCACAGATTATTACCATATATTGTATATTATTTCTACATATGACTGTGTGTTAAATAATAACATAAAATTAATGATTGATTTTTAATAATTATATTTCTGTAATAATTTTTTTTTGACTATTTATTTGTTTAATAATATTTTATTTTAAATTTAAAATGACTTATTTACAGAAATGAGTAAGTAAAGGCATGTATTCTGTTAAAATCAAGTATTCTGAATTATGAAGATAAATAACAATATAATTAAAATTTTACGTTAAAATCTGAACATGTGCGTTTAATTGTTATTTGCTCATAATATTATATACGTTTTTGATTATTTACAAAAATAATAATGAAAATAAATAAAAAACAGATAAGAATTATGAAATCTGTGGGAAAAGTAAATAAACTAAATGGGTGGGTTTAATTATTAAACAACATGTCCATCCAAATTTTCGTCATCGAAAAAATAAAAAAAAACAAATGATAATAATTTCCAAAGAATTATAAATGATAAATAAATAATTCTTAATTAATAATTCTTTTTTAAATTATTACATTCAAGTATTATAAATGTCTCTAAAAAATAATTAAATAGAATGATTATTTATTAACTTTACATTACGTCAATTTTTATTTAAACAAAATATTTGTATAAAAAAAGATAATATAAATTTAAAAAAAAAAAAAAAACGATAGATTAAAAGTGTGACTGATAGATATTAAATTATTATGAAAGTATAATAATTAATTTGCAATAAAGGTGCAAGAACGATGACCTTTCTCAGCAGGGAAAAATAAAGTTCAGCTACCTCAAAACGATTGATGACCGGACGTTATGAAAAAAATAAGTAAAAAAATAAAAAAAATATACTGGACGACATTGAGCCAACAAAATACATGCACTCAATAAAGCATGTTTTGTACATGAAAACTCGTTTTCATTAGCCATGTTACACAGTATTTTTATTTTTCAATCAAAACGTAATAATGATCTCAATTCTCAATGCAATCGTCATCTCGGCATGTGTGTTTTATATTTAAAAAAAAAAATGAATTGATTGAAAAAAAGGGTTAAAAACAGATACCGATAAATACAAAAAAAAAAAATATGCATTTTTTTTTTTTTTTATAAGATGAGAGAGAGCTTGGTAGACCGGTTCACGATTTATATCCAGAAGTCATTTTATTCACGACGTAGTTAGTGCTACTGAAAAAAAATACCATAGTCAAGAATAATCATCATAGTGGGAGGGTAGATATAAAATATTTAACGATGCCCAAAATAGGATTCGTTAAAACAATTATATTGATAATATAAAAAAAAATATAAATAATTATTTTGTTATTGCGTTTATTTATTTTTTAAGATGAATTATGATTATAAAAGGTGGCGTGATTCACTGCAATAATTTTTAACTGAGTTGTCAATTTTTTTTTTTTCATTTATTTATTTTTAAACATGTGCGTGTGTGTAAGTATATATATAGATAAAATTAAAGATCAATGATCGATATATATAAAAACATAAACAAAATATTTTTATGATATTAAATATTTATTGTTTATGTATAGTTTATTTATTATTTTTTTTTAAATTTATAAATGACTTATTACAGAAAATGTAGAAATCAGTAAAGGCAATGATCACTCAATTTTTTTCTGTTAACAAATCTAGATGTATGTCTGTATATATCAAAGAAAAATATAATAAAATTTATTTCAAGTTGTTAAAGGTGTTATGAAATTGTGCGTATGTGTTACGTTTAAAATAAATACCATAGACAACCAGGTGTGTGTCAGGTATTTAGATAAAATATATATATAAATAGGCTAAGTGCAAAAATTGAAAAATAAAAAAAAAACACATAATGATAAATAGTTTAAATAATATAAAAATATATAAAAAATGTGGTTGTAATTTTATCTTGGCTTTACAATCGTGTGCATATAAATATTTGTTAACATGAATATTGAGTGTTTTATCGAAATCGAAATAGTCTTATTCACGCTTGTTAATATTTTATATACTACCACTTAAATATATATTTATTTTATATATATATTGTGGCTAGTATGTACTCGGAAATTGGCAACGAGTCAGAGGAAATATTTCTTATGATTCTTGGTTCGTCATTTTGCGGTTCGTTGAATTATTTGTGTGAGGAAAAAAAATAAAAAATATTTTCAGCTTTACTATACTAAAGCCTTTGGTAAGGTGAATTTTCTCATTTATCACTATTCCGTGAGTCTCGAAAGTGCCAAGTATATTCATCTGTATTTTGTGGTATTTTTTCTCATCAAAAATAAAATATAAATTTTTAAAAAATTATTATACACACTGACTGTTAAATCCTTGTTCATTATCTCCTTCTTACAATAAAAAAAATTTCTTTTTTTTTTCTTTTTTTAATTTGAAACAATGAGGAGCTACTTGCTTTGAGCATGTCTTTGTATATATTTATAATTTTTTTTAACGACCATTTACTCAATAATCAAATGAAAAAAAAAATAAAAAAAAATTTTAGTAACGGATTCGTTCTATTTAAAATTTAAAATTTTCAAAATAAGTGTGGTTCCTCTTGATTATTCCAAATTCATTTTAGTTTTTTTTTTTGTGTAATTTTTAAATTATATGATTAAATATTTTTTGTTTTTTTTGTGTTTTACCTGTCAAATTTACATAAATCAAAATACAAGATGAAAAAAATTTGAGTTATACATTGTAATTAATAATTTTATTAGATTCGTTCAAAAAAGAAATCAATACAAATATAAAAAATAAATCTTCAATTTATATTTAACTAAACAAATATTTTAGAACCATTTTGTTTATTATTTTATTTATAAAATTTGTCCATGTATTTTTATTTTTAATATGTTAATATAAATAACTATTTTATCGATCAAAAAATGTAACCATAGCAAAAGAAAGTTTTACATATTTAAATCTTTTTTGAAGAAAAAAATGTTTAAAATAAAAATCGGTAATTGTTTATAACAGTTAATTTTGAACAAATTAACATAAAAAGTTTATTAAGCTCAAAAAATTTGATATTAAATTCACAAGGATACAATGTGTAAAATAACTAAAATCATCCTTCGTTATATTTTTGACTGTAATCAAATATGATTTATAAACAATGTGATATCTAATTAACGATATCAAATATTAAAATTTATCAATATTTTGGCTCTAGTATCAAAAGACAATTAATTTTAGCTATAAACAAAAGCTTGTAAGTTAAAATTTTACTAATTATACAAAACATAAAAAACAGCAATTTGTTTTGTTTTATTAACAATCAAGAAATTAAAACAATTTTCAATTATTATAAATTCCGTCATTCTTAATATTGAAAAAATCGCATCCATGATTTGTTCTTATTTTCTTATTATTTTGCTTTGAAAATTACAATTGATCTTTTTGTTAATAATAATTAACTAACAATTAAATACTTTTAGTAAGTCCCTGTTTTAGTATTTTCATATATAAGACGAATAATTTGATCCAATACGATCCTTCTACCTTTATTACTTTACAAATATGATCATTTTAAAAAAAATTTATGAATTTAATCTATATGAAAAAAATAAAAAATTATATATGGATAAAGAATGTCGATCGACAATGCAAAGTGATAATTTTTTTATTTGCTAATATAACAAAGTAATAATTAAAGTTATACGGTAGTAATATATTATGAAATATTAAGTTGATCGATAAATCGATTTACTAGGTATTCGACCGGTTATTTTAACCTCAGTGAAATTTTAAAATTAACCCCCGCGGGATAAATTCATGTCTCTATATTTGTCGTCATGCAAATACAATAATTATTTCAATATAAAAGAAAAATTTTCATTTAAAAAATTAAGCTGTCTTATTATATAGAGGACCGGTTATGATCGATAGATATATAAAATTATTAAACCCACGTGTAGGCAGTTTTACTATTTTTTTTTTTTTTTATAAACATACCACATTTATTTTTATATTTGTTGAATCAAATAGTTTACAGTTTAATTACCACCGAGGACAAAATAATTGTTTATAATTAATTGCAAACTATATTTATACATGATCGTTAAAATAAATTTTCCATTTATTTTTATAACTCTAATTTATTTATTATTTCTCGAAGATTATTCTTTTTAATTTTACTTTTTTCTTTAAATACTTTGATCGATATTCGATTGACTGGAATGAGGATTATTGCAAAATAATCGGCATTGAAATATTAGAATGTCAGAGTAAAATGCAATCGTCGAATTGTACAGGAGCATTCGAATGGAAAATGTCTTTTTTTTTTTTATTCAACTTTTTTTACCGCAATTATTATTAAATCCGGTTATCCAAGTTTTTTTTTTTTTTAAATTCATATTCATTAATAAATGATAAATTATTGATGTATAAATATTTAAGAAAAAAAAAAAATTATTAATGTTCTTGTCACTTTTAATGCTCATCAATTTTTATATATAAATTAATTTAATTAATGTTTTTTTCCATTTCAATTGTATTTATGCAAGCATGAGGTAAATGATGTTTATTTATATATCTAATATATTTCAATTTATTTATTTACATTGTTGTTGTTTATGTTTTATTTATTGATTTTTTTTTTGTACGTGTTATTGAGGCGTAGATAATTTGCAAAACAAGATGGATCAACTGATCGATAATAATTTAAATCGATTGTGTATATGTGCCAGATGATTGGGCATTGTTTGTGTTTAGCTGGTGAAGCATCAGAACCCCCTGGGGAGTATATATATTGTGGGAAAATACTTCAAGACTAATGGTTAAATATTTGTATAATAATCATTTGAATAGTAACAAAAAAAAAATCAATAAACACAATGTATATCAAATATCAAAATAATATATATCATAATTAATATTTGATACTGCAAATTGATAATTTAATCCAACTTTATCAACAGATAGATATTTTATTATTATTTTTTTGATTTTCATTATTTATTATTAATTGTTATTTGTCAAAATTAATTATCGAAATTTATCATGTTAATAAGTCTGTTGTGAATTGTAATCCAACCGATTCTATGTGCAAAGTAAAAAAAATTAATTGGAAAAGTCAATTTGTAAAGATCGAATAATTAATTTGGAATTTCTTATTATTATTTATATTTTTTTTTTAACTAACACGGTTTGTAGAATGTGGGAAGTCAGTCCAGAATGACACATTCTATAGAATTTGGTCTGTATACAGACCAAAATATAAAAACGACATAAAATCTTGTACAGCTAGAAATTTGCTAACGACAAATTTTATTTGTTTTTAATTTGTATTTTTAAATTCATTAATTATATCCTTCTACTAGTTCTATTGATTGATTTATTTATTACAAGACTGACAGTTTTACTATACAAATTTTCTTGGGAGAAATTGAAGAGAAATAAAATTTCGAAAATATGGTTCATGGAATATCGCGAAAAATAATACTTGCCCTGTGATGGAAATTTTTTTGAGACTACTTGAAGTAAGCCTCTATTAGCTCTACAAATTTCAGAAAAATCTACCCATAAGTTTTCGTAGAAAAAAATTTGAAAAAATATAAAAACTAGAAAATAGAATTTAATTGAAAATTAAAATTATTTATTTATTTTATTAACAATAGAAAAAATAATAATAATAAATCATATTGAGTGGGAAAGATGACAACCAATCAAATGCCCAGAAGACCGATGACAGTTGTCGTTTTTATAATAGAAAGAAAAAAAATTCAATAACAGCAATTCTTTAAATCAATTTAAATAATCACAAATAATTCTTGGGAAAATATTGTTGTACGGAAGGACAAGGTGTGACGATTTATGCAAAAAAAAAATATAAAAAATTGTTCTTAAATCTCGTCATATATACTGACGATGTATATATTTTTACACAATAATACAATTCATATAAACGTGAGACCAAATCAATAGCGATTCCTGCAATCGATAGTTATGAATATTTCATAATAATAATCACCGAGTGGGCGCGCCACGGTCATAGCCCTGATTTGCAATATTTTTGTCACACAATATTTTTAATTTTATAATTAATATTACAAATTAACTTACTAATTTATTTATAATTATCAGGGTCATTATTAATCATCTTTTTTGATATATTTCAACACTAAAATTTCATTATTATTTAAATAATTTTGTAATATTATTTATATATATTTTCTATTGTTAAGTAATGTCAAATTAATTCATGATTTTTATGTTATTTTTTTTTTGTAAATTATACGAAAATAATAAATAATAAATAATATAATATTTAATCAGATAAATGATGATCGATTTGAGCGTGAAATTGTAAATGCTCTGAACGATTGCATCTTTGAGGCTTCTCCATAATTTTATTTTTTTTTATTTTTTATTTTCTCGCACTCTCTCTTTTCATCTTGTGTACATATAAATCCATATATTGGTACGCATCTTACACAACAAGGTAAAACTTTCTTTCTGATGCTGTGCAAGATGCATTCACCTCTCACGACTTTATACAACGACAAATTACTGATCCCATCGTAACTGCATCTTTTTATTTTTTATTTTTATTTATTTGTTTCGATTTTTTTCTCTTGTATGTACATATTATTTTTATTATTATTATTTCTATTTTTCTTTTTATACTCTTGGCTTTTCATGTGCATGCTCCACGATCGCGTGTAATGAGTAACGCAATTTTGCCATTAAAGTATACCTACAGGATCAAGGACAGGTTGATGATCGGAGAGAGCCCAGGAACTCGATCATTTTTATTTTAATTTTTTTAACTTCTCAAAGAATATATACCAGTTTAAAAAAAATTAAAAAAGAAACTGGAAATATTTTAAGAACAATATGTTAAATATAAAAAAAAAAAAAAGTTCATATATATATTTTAAATAAATTTACAATTTTATGTATACCTGGCATATTTTCAGTGAGTAAGAATAATTAGTTTTTTCTTTTTTAAATTCTTTGAAATTTTTTTTTTTTAGTTAAAATTAAATCCAGTTATTCTTCCTTATTATCATTATGATATATATTTTTTTTTTTAAATGAAATAATTATCCAAGTGTTGAGCAACTTGCTCTTTAAAAAATAAAAGATATTATTCAAAAATTATAACTTAAAGATTTATTTTTTATACAAAAAAATAATTTACTAAAGTCATTCAACTATATAAGAACTGTTATTTCAATGAAAATAAATTTAAAGAAGTCTACTGTTTGATGATATAAAATTTGACATAATCTGATGATAAATAATAATTTTTTTTTTTTTGCTTTTCTCTCGCGTATTTTAATTATTCAAGTATATAATATTTATACTTGACAGTTAGACCAGTAAATGGTTTAAATGTGTACATGCTAAAAAGTTTGAAAATCTCGTTGGACAAGCGTTTAATGCTTCAGGGCAACTTTCACGCTGTGGTGTCCAACTTGATACTCGGTATATTTATCTTTTTTATTTACCCCTTCTATATAACAATTTACAAGTTCATGGTCTCTGCAATTTATTTTGATATTATCTTTATTCACTGCCCCACATATTAGTTGATTCAATATTTATTTATAAACCCACCTTAAATAAAATATATATGAACTAATTTTTTTTTTATTTATTCATTTTTAATTTTATTCAAAGAAAAAAAATTTAATTTCATAATATATGTGGTCGAATAAAGTCATTAAATATCTATCAATTTAATACCCAATATAATTAATTAGTTTAGAAATAAATAAATAAAATACTAGTAAATTTTAAAAATAAATTATTATTCAAGTGGTTTGAATGATTAGAAAAAAATAAATTAATAATAAATAAATAAATAAAATAACAACAAAAGATATTTAAAAAATAATATTTTGATGATTATGATGATAGTAAATGTTGGATAATAATTACAGCAAGAAAATACTTAAACTAAAGTCTCGTAAATAAAAATTAATTGATAGAAAAAAAAAAATATATATATTTAAAAAATAATATAAATTAATATTATAGAGATAGTAAAATTGACGATGATGTATGTGAACATACAGGTGCTTAATGTTTTGTTGCATAAGAAATATTTTCTTTTGGTATAAATAGTGAATGAAAAAAAAAAAAAAAACAATAATGTGGCTTGAAAAATTATCTAGTAGTAAAGGACACGTGTGGTCAGACACAAGTGATTGCAAAAAATTGAAGCAAAAAATAAACGAATAAAAAATTAATTAGGACATTGTCATACATAATTTTTTTTGTTGAGAACAATTTAAATTGTTACTGAGTATTGTGATGTTATCATGGGAAAAATTTTTTTCTATAAAAACAATTAAATAATATAGGTTATGGAAATTGATGGATTTTTTTTTTTTATTCATAGATAATTGATTTGTGTCAGCTACGAGCCGATAGTCTTCTTGGAATTTTATGTCATCAGTGTTTTTATCAGAGAACAATATCAGACAATTAGATGTGACACCTATTTTCTGGTCAGTCATTCAAACGTGAACAAAGTTGTTATAGTATATTTATTTAAACCTCTCACAATTTGTAACATCAAAAATAAATTACGTAATTTAATTATATTATATACCAAAAAAGGCAATTGAATAATAACATTATATTCCTGAATTTTAATCAAATGACACACGTGCTATAATATTTATTTATTATTTTTGATGGCAACTTGTTTATATTTATTTCAATGTACGTCATAAAAATCAGCTTAAAATGGTTAATACCTTGGCACTAATGCTCACAATGATAGGACCATGCAGTTCGAATTGTAATTTACCTTGAAAAAATATAAATTATCAAACTAATTTATTTTTTATTTTATTTGTTTTTCTCTAGCTTTGGTTTGTTTAATTATATTAACGTTCAAGAGCTGACCACTGAGGTCGAACATATTTATTTTATTTTTTAATGTCATCATATACAAAAATAGGCAATATCAATTTAAATTGTTGTCAACAAAAAAAAAAGCAGTATGTGTGACAATGTCCTGATTAATTTTTCAAAGTGAATTGGAATGTAGATAAAAAAAAAAATAACTTGTCTTTTTTGTCCAACGTTTTTTCTCTTAAATTAATCTAATTTTCTTTACTTTTTTTATGTTAAAAATTTTTTTGACTTATTCTACTTTTGTCTGATCAATCTTAGGTTAATTCCAATATCAATTTCGATATTTTAATTTTTTGGCTTATTTTAAATAAAAATTATCAATATTTAATTTTTTATTTTCTTGTTTGTTTTTCAGAGATATTTACTTAAAGTTGAAATTTAACTTAACAAGTATCAAGAGTTACCTATGTTTTTCGAATAATTTTTTGTGTTATTCAAAATGTACATTACATATCAGATTGTATGACAAAAAAATTTTGATAATTATTTCAATTTTTTCTTCTTTTCTTTTAATAAATATTTAATTTTAAATTAAATTTTGTAGATGACAAAATGAACTAAGTATGTTTTGCAAAGTAATTTTTTCTAGTGAATTGAAAATAATACTAAATAACTTGTTTTTTGTCCAACAAAAATTTCATGATAAATAAAAATTTATTAATTACTTTTTTGACTAAATATTCTACTTCTATTCTACTTGAATCAATCTTTAATTTAATTTTTTCAATTTTTTTTTATGTATTTCACAATAAATTCGCTGTGCTTTTCTGTTTAATTCGGGACAAACAAATGAAATTGTAGAGATTTTTTTTGTCTGAAGGGCTTTTGACATGAATTAAAAGTAGATAAATAAAAATGTAAATAATTAGATAATAGTTAGCTTGAATTTGTCAAATGATTGTGAAATAAATTATGGATGGGATCAAAGGATGGGATAGTCGTATGCTGGATGACACTCACAAATGCGGTCGACCTCGCTTCGTGAGGCGTTGAAAACCTTCGCAAAAAAATAGAAAAAAAAAAAAAAAAAAATGTTCGTGGCTGTGTGGTAATATTGTCGAGGTCTATATAGTCTTGTTTTCCTAATCTGTCATCTAATTATGGCGCAAAAAGAATACCTGATTGATGATGTCCATTCAAAATAAAAAAAAATTATTTAAAAAACATATTCATATATAATTAATCTAGACTAATAAAATAAATATCAATTTAAATATAATTTAAAATTTTATTATCTAGTTTTCTAATGAAATATATATATCAATTTATTATATTTCAAATAATAATAATTTAAATTCAATTTGCCTGAGGTTATATTTAAATTTATAACGTCAAACTTGTGACGAGCCCCTTTCTTTTTATGATTTTTTATTGTATATATATGCACTTGTTTTTATATGGCTCAGTGTTTTTTGTGTGACGTCAAAAGATAATAAAAACATAATCTAAATTATAAAAAAAAAAAAATGTATATCGAGGCTGATGTGTACGGTTTAGCATTGGATCAAGTTCGCAATATGATTTTGCATAAATTTACATGTTTAATCGTGCGATCGTTAAAGCTTTCTCACGATCTACACACATATATATTATAAAAATAAATAAATATTATATTTAAAATTCGATAAACATTTAATTAATCAAGTTAAAAATAATTCCATCATGGAATTTACAAATTTACAATAATAATTATTAACTTATTTTAAGTGCATCCAAAAAAAAACCAACTGAATTTTCAAGAAAAAATATAAAAAGAATCAAAAAAAAAACATGAACAACTTTTGAATATATATTTAGATAAATAATTAGTAAAGCATGAGGTCATGAGGTCCCGTGAACATGACACTAAAAGATCATAAACCAGTCTTCAAGATTATTTTTTTTTAATTTTTTAAAAACTATAAAGAGAATCACTATGAATATATAACCAATATACAAACAACACCAGCAGCACTCGAGTTAATTTAAATTCTTGGATTTTTCAAACTGTTCATGGTCTCAGGAGTCACGAAAAATAAGGTGCATAAATCGTTCTTGGGTAAGATAAAATATTGTTGGATATATTTCTATTTAAATTTTATTATTTTTTAATTTTATTTTAATTTAATAAAAATATATTATATAGATAGTTTTTTATTTTTTCTTATTTTAAATTTAAACATATAGCAGATAAATAAATAAATAAATAAAAAAAATAAAAAGAAGGGTTACTCAAGAGGACATTATCTGCATTTTGTGTCAAAGCACGCTGTGATTTGTTGCGGGGAAATATACTAAATAGTCTGCAAGACCCTTGGCCTAGGATTCTTTGGATCTTCGAAGAATTATATTTAAACAATAATGCAATAACAAACAAGTATTGGACCTTGACCATTCCCAGACATTGTTTTTTTTTTCCATTTTTTATATGTAAAATGTTTTTTATGAGTTTATTCTAATTTTTTAAATATTTATCTTATTTTTTTTTTTAACAATTGTTTTTTATTTTTCAAAATTTCGAGGAAGTATTTTATCTTAACAGTCTATGCGTTATTTAATTTTGTTATTTATTTTAATTTTTTTTTTATAATAGTAGAAGGAGAAGGAGAAGTTTTGTGGCAAAAATATTTCAAGGTCCAAAATTGGTGATTCAAATTTTACGATGCTATTCAGTCTGTCGGCATGAAACCCTTTCAAGGTCGCATTAAATAGAAACCACTATACAAAAAAATGATTGCCTACTAAATCACATTGGTCAGACATTTAAAATGATATTTTTATTTTTTGCACCCCAATATACTGTCGTATGACATTAAGATAATTTAAAAATTGTTGTTTGGTATTTTTATGTTCATTTGTTTTTTAAAAAAAACAACAATGTCTTTATGGTTAAATTAAACGCTTGAATTGACGTCATGAACTTGGTTAAGTATATTTTTTTTTTATATTGGCAATGGAGTATATATAAGTGGGTGACCTGGTCTTGAAGATGGTTTTGTTTTTTCTCAAAAAAAAAAAAAATACCAAATTCATTCTTATCAAATTTCTGGATAATAAAAATATATTTTATTTGCTCAAAATAAATGTAAAAATATATATTTAAAAAACAAGAGTTTACTTTGTTTTTTTTTTTTCATTGTACCGCTATGCTGGTGACCCACAAAAGTCCTTGTATATTATAAGTCGCACAAAAGAGCATTGATACCAAACAAGAATGACCTGGTTAAATAATTTTATATATATTTTTAAATTTATTGCTTATGTTTTGTTTTTTAAAAATATTCTTCTAGTGAAAATAAATAAATATTATTATACATAATGCACAATTAGCATAAGTATTTATTTTTATCCATATATATATTTGCAAGTTTGAGAATTTTTTTTTTTAGTGGCAAGTAGAAAGTGGACAAAACCATAACGGATCATTGGAATTTCACCGATATAATACACACACACATTTTATTCTTGTCATATTCTTCTTCTCATAACTAAAATAATAAATAATTTTTTTTTTATTATTATTATTACTTGTCTTTATCTCTATTTTATATTAAATATTTAAATATATATATTATTTTTTTTTTTTTAAGAAGATGCCAAGAATTATGATGAATTCTTTGACCTTATAAACGGAAACCCTCCTATTTTTTTTTTTTTATGATTTTTTAAGAGTGAAAGCCGTACGTGAGTTGTATTTACTTGTTAAATATTGCACACGTCGTTCAACAATTAGCAACTTGTTCATTTATATTTTATTCTTTTATTTAATTTAATATTATCATTCATTTAACTGTATATTTTATTTTTATCTCGGATATTATGCACTAGCATTATTTATTCTTTTAAACAAATACAAATTTTCAATATGAATGATGATGCTTTTAAAAAGTTGTTAAATAAACTGAAGGTTTTGTTAATTCGTAAATGTTTTAATGAAATATACTTAACACATATTGATTGCATAATTTTTAAATTCTATCCTAGTTTACCGGTTTATTTATCTATTGATGTATTTTTTTAATATTAACTTTGGAATTTTAACGAGTCTTTCAATATATATATTTACCATCTCATAATCGATACCGAAATAAAAAAAAAAAATAAAATATATATATCTCATTAAATTATTTAACACTTGAAAGGTGATTAAAGTAAATTGAGTTGTTGTTATACAAAAAGATTGAAATTGTACCTCTAACAAATTGATAATATGCATGAAACAAGTGGTATATAATATACTTTATCAAAAACCAATCAGATCTTGATTGTTTTATTACCCTTTTATTATTTTTAATTTAATTCATGAATTTTATTTTTTTATTTAAATTCATTCGGTTGAATTTATTCCAAAAAAAAATGTGTATATTAACCGATATCAACAACTAAAATAACTGACATGCTGCACACACCCTCTGGAATTTATATATCAAGTTCCAAGAATTTTAAGAGTTTAAGTTCATATAAGAGTGCATCTTCATTATCATGAACACACACCAAGTCGTCTCTCTTCAAGTCACGATCAATTAGTCTTTCATTGTAAATTTATTAAATATACAAAAAAAAAAAAGAAAAAACCACAATTTTATTTTGCATTTTCTTTTTAAAAAAATACTCATTATTATTTTTTTTTAAATATATTATTATTCATTATTATTTTTTATTTTAAAAAAAAACTACTAACAGTGACTCTTTTGCACTGTGAAATCGGTGACAAAAGAGTCTGTAATAACGCATGTCCTCGTGCCACATTCATCCATGAAAGCAACAACCTCCTCTTCCTATTTTTAATAAATAAATTTTTTACTTTTTACTTAATATAATAAAAAAAAAAAATTAACTAATAATCTTGGACTTGAATTAATATATTATTTATTATTTTTGATTTATTCATTTGATTGATTACGTGATTTATTTTCAATGATATATCTATACGCAATTGTGTGTTGAAATAATTTGCAGTTTTATTATTGAAAAAAATAGTCAACTTGTATATATTTCATCAGTATATAATGTTTAAATGCATATTCATAAAAATAACGATAAAAAATTAATATGTATTTTTGTCATGATTATGATGATCATCATGATCATTATTGTAAAGACTCAAGTGGGACAACATCATCAGTATTTTGATGCACAGTATTTATTAAAATATGCATCAACAATTTTTCTATTATTTTAATATTTTTTTATTAATTATAAATTGGCTATGTATGTAATATACAAACATGTGCACAAGTGTATACTGTTGGCATGTAGAATTATTTAGTATATACAGGCAGTGTTGTGCACTGTAAATTATTTCACAATCAAGCGTAGAATCATGACGAAGTTATACTCATAATGGCCCATGGGATATTACTATATCTATATGTGAATTTAATTTTACTTATTTTTATATTATATACCTCTCTCTATTTTTCATATCTATATATCTTCTTATAGTCAATAGATTAATGTTTAATAAATTGAAAAAATAAATATTGTCTCTTTTTTTTCTCTTTCGATATTTCGCCAACGCATTGATGTTAAAAAATAGTAATAATATTTTCCAAGAGGCGTTTGTAGAAAATTTATATGCAAAGGGATTTATTGATCATAGAAAAATTATTAATTACTTGTTTATTTATTTATTTAGTAATTTAAATATTTTAACTTTAAAAAATTGAAAAATTGAATTATAATTTTTGATTTAAAATTGTTTCAAAGACTCACCATAATCAGCAACAATTTCAGGTGTTTTCAGCAAATGCTTCCAAAGATCTGGAAAAGAAAAAAAAAGTTATTAGTTATTTTTTTAAAAAATAAAATTAATAATTTTATAAATTACAAATAGTGCAGACAATTTATAGAATAAAGGTTCATTTTAATTTTGCCATTTAAACTACCTAGAAAAAAAATTAAATAAAAACCTGATGGAAATGATATGATTACGTCAAAATGTGTTTAGTTATTTTGTGTAATTCTCCAGGAAATTGAATTGAATAATCAATTTTTCTATATTTTATTTTGTTATTTATTATTTTACTTTACGATCAATCTGTGTCATTAGATTTACTGAATTATATTTATTTTACAATTATACTTATTGCAATTTGAAAAAATATATAAATTTTTTTTATTTATCATTTAATTATTATTGTTTTTTAGATTTATTTGATTACTTTTTTAATTATATTTTTATGTAGTATAAATTAAAAGATGTCTAAAAATAAAATGGATAATTTAAAATTTTTTTTTTATTTTTTTCAAATGGTACATCATGTGAGTTGTGTATATAAAGACAAAGAAAATATATTCGTAGGTGGTAGTAAGGTATATCATTTGTTGTTTTAAATTTACGTTTATTTTTAAATGTAAATTTTTTAACGGGGTGTGTCTGAGTGTATGTGTGTGGGGAGAGTTGGAGACACAATTTGATTATTCGATCGTCTTATTCTTCTGTATAAATATTTATTTATTTATTCTATTTTTTATTTATTTTTTTTTTTCATATAAAAGCTTAAGAAATGACGTTGAAGTTGTGATTTACAGACTTGAATTTAGATCCCTATTCAACCGTAACACACTCGTCAAGAAGCCTCTCCTTTTAGTTTCGAAAAAAAAAATAAATAAGAAAACAAAATTGATGGATTATCTTTTGCAAACAATGCGTAGCTATACTAATGCTTTTTTTAGTCTGATTTATAGTTAATTTTTTGTTATGCATATATAATAAATTTTTTTTTCGAAAAAAGATATATCTAATTTTAATTTTTACTATTGTTAAATAGTCTCATAACAGTCACCACGACTTTTGTTAAGAAAAGGCTACTAAAAAATATATATAAATTTAATTTAAAAAATATCTGTTATTGTTTGGCAATTTAATTTAAATATTTATATTTACTTGTTATTTTTTAAAGCTTAATTATTTTCTAATGCCTTCATCAACAATCTATTGAATAATATAACAATTAGATAATTAACTTGCTACCTTGATGCAACAAGGCTCTATTTAAATACGCAAATATAGAAAAACTTTTCCCACGCTCTAGTGTGTGTTCATAAAATATATTAAAAAATAATAAAAATAGTAATAAAAAAATTACAGATCTAGAGCAATAGATGGCTTTTAATAACCGCATATTCATGAACATATAATATATATACTATTTTTATTTTAATGTACTCTAACAAGATTTTCTTGTGTTGTCAGGTTAATAAATAAAAATAAAGAGACGCGCTTTTATGTTTCTAAAACCGCGATATAGATTGTGTTACATATTGTGTGGACATGCGGTTACATTGATCTACGCGGGAAAACAAGTGCGATGGTACATGAAAAAAAAATAAAAATAATAATATTATAGTGAAGGGAAATATTTTTCTATGCCATTACTATTTTTTAAAAATATTTATTTAATTTTTTTTTCCATGATTATTTAGTGTGTGTATGAGAGAAAAGTGAAAGATGATTGCTCACTGTAACATTAAATTAAAAAATGAGTAAATACTTTTGCATTAAAAAAATATATATATTTATTAATGCTTATTATTTAAAATGATTTTTGTGAAGATACAACAACAGTGTGCAATGACTTTGTCGTGATTAATAATGATGAAGAAATTTCTCTTTTATTACACCCTATGTCTATGTTACTATTTTATTACAATCATTATATGTGTGAGATAATAATCTCAAAGGGATTTTCTATTTTGTCCTCTAGTTTAATCATTTTATATTTTTTTTTATTAATTTTTCAACCTTTCACTTGATCTTTTCTTTATATTTTTAAATAAACGTTTATCAACCACCACCTATTATTAATTTTTTTCTTTTCATATTTATAGTTAAATTTTTGTATTGTTTTTTTTCCTTATTTATTATTATTAAAATATATAATACGTCTTTAAGTGTTTGAATTTAAAGAAAACAATGAAAGTATTATTTTTTTTTATTTTAATTTAACCTTTTCTTTTTTTTAAATTAAATATATATGTATTTTTTGAGTCAAATTAATCGTGTAATTTATTTTATGCATTCATTAGCTAATTACAAATAAATAAAACAATTAAAAATATATTTATATAACAGTGTGCTGTTTTTAAAAATTTATATTCTTAATTTTTGTGAGAGAACATAATCATATTTTAAATAATAAAGGGAAATTAACAACCGGTTAATTCAAAAGGATCTCATTACTTGTCGTCGTATCATTTTAAAATGTTTCAATATAACAAAAGTACAACAGTGTAGGTGGTACTCATGTTTTATGTATCCGCCATAAAATTGTTCAGGACATGCATCCGGAAAGAATCCATCGATTTAAACAAGTCCTTACAATTAAATACACCAAAAAAACAAAGAAAAAAAAAAGTTTTACAAACACAAATACTAAAAAAATTAATCAAAATGATTTCTCATAAACAACAAGTTAAAAAAAAGAATTGAATGAATTTAAAATTTGATCTGAAGTCATCAATTTTTAAACAACAATAACAACTAAATTTTTTATCAAAAAAAAAATTAAATATTTCGTGTGGAAATTTTTTAAAATAATATGCGTTGTTAAAATTTAAAAGTCACTGAAGTGTGTATATTTGAGAAGGTCAAATAATCAAGTCCAACCTTCAATATACAATATTTATTTATTTTTTTTTTATCAACTATATATATATATATTTAATTTTTTTATGCAAAACTTGTAAAGCCAAGAAAATCAGTTGAGCATAACGACATTGTAATGTAGAAGTACGCAAAAGAGGGGTCAATGAAATATATCCAAGAACACTTTAGAATTTTTTTTTTTTTACTCATTTATATTTATCCGGTGTATATAGTATTTTTAATGAAAAATTTAATTTGTTTTTTCCATTTTTTTAATTGATAAAAATTCAATCATAATAATAATAATAATAGAAAATTGCAGTGATACGAGGTTAAGGGCAAGAGAATATTAAAAAAAAACAAAATAATATATATTGAAAATAAAAGTGTAAAACAAAAAAAAAAATTATATATATATTTAAGTTCGTAATGTAGAACGTGATCATCTTGGGACATGGCTCGAGGGCTCGAGGATATGGGAGGATATATACAAAAGATGTGCATCCATATCTAACTTAAAGCTCATTGGTTCGTGATCATGTTAACTCGCGTGTTCGTGACACACCAACACGTGTCCTTTTCCACTTCGTGCAATTCGTGTCCATTGAAGGTAAAAAATGACAAATATTATAACAAAAAAAACCATATTATAAATAACAAATGGATATAATAATAATAAAAATTCATTTTTTATCTCGAAAAATATACGTAAAATTTGTGAAAAAAAAAAATGTAATTACGATATAATTTTCAAATAATTGCGTGAACATGCGATTTCAGGATAAAGAAAATTTTACAGATGTAATTATTAAAAATGTTGAGATAAATATGTATTCGTGTATTCGTAATTTTATGATGCATATAAAAGCAAATGGAAGTAAAAAAAACACTATTGGCGAGTCATGATGATCGATCATTAGATCAATTGAATAATTTCAAATAAAAAAAACCTCCCAAGTTATATACAATACAATTGCAAAAAAAAAAAAAAACATACATAATGTACAAATTGTCTATATCTTCAATTTGATTTGTAATAATGGAAAAGTGCAGCCTCATCTGCAGTTAAAAAAAAAGAAAATTATACATTTCTTTTATATTTGTTTCAATTTTTTATTGCATTTTATATGCACCTAAGAGTCTACTTGTTTGATGCAAATATATTTACAAAGCGTGGGTCTTCTTCCTGGAGGCTGGGTTAATGGCATCATTGTTATCGATGATTATTTTACACCCACGTAACACAAAAAATGAAATTTTTTTTATCTAATTTTCTTAGATATTTAAAAAAATCTATTTATTTTTATATAATAATTATTTATAAATAAAAATATATGAGTTCTTGACTCACTGACTTTGATGAAAGGTTCAAGTACACATTCATCAGATGAAAAATTAAAAAAAAAATATATTTATATATCAAATGCAAATCTGTGAGTGTATGAGAGAATGCGTGTTGTTCGTGAGTTGATTTTTAAATAACACTGAGCTTGTCATTAAAATTACATATTACAATTTGAAGGTCATTAAATTGATGACGTTTTTGCACAATGTATTGAGTTTATAATAATAAACCTGTAGGAAGTCTATGAGATCACCTTTAGTTGCAATTAGTCAGACACTAGGGTGCCTCGCTCGCCACACACGCAAACATTTTTTTTTTTTTTAAATTTATTATTTTTATATATATACACTTGTGTATAATTTATCTATCTGCTTTTTTTTTATGTATAAATTTATCTAAACACATACGTATTACTCACGTGAGTATATTACTATTTTTTTTTATCGAGAAAAATATGAATAAGCATATGCAATTATAAATATCTTGGGCACAGGGTCAAGATGAAATTCCATCAGATAAATTAATCAATCGGTATTACATAAAATTATTTGAATATTTTTTTTATCATGATGATATAGCATCAGACAAACTGGCATCATCATCAGTGACTTAATAGTTCATTTGAATCAAAAAAAAAAATACAATTTTTTCCAACAAAATACTGATGAAAGATTGTTGTTTTTTTTTTTTAATTGTAAAATTAGAAAGGGATTAACATTTTGATAAATAATATTAAAATATATATATAAATCAATAATCCGCATTGATTTAAATTGCAAATATAAAAAAAAATATATAAAAATTAATCGTGAGAGAGAAAAAAAAATTTGTTGAGATGTTTGCGGAAAACTTTGAAGGACTTTTATGCACAAAATGATTAACGATCTTTGTTTTTATTTATATAATAATAAATTTTTTTTTCTATATCGTTATTATTTTATGTTTTTATCATTATGTACAAGATCCTTTATTGTTTTTTGTTGTTATTTTGAATTTTATATTATTTTTTTTTTTTTGTGTATAAAGTTGGATCGATGGTAACGATCGCACGGGGTAAGCCTGAGGCTATACTTGGACGGTAAATAACGCTAATAAACATGTTCTAGGTGTACACTCTACAACTTGCCTATACTTTCTTGGCTCAAGCCGCTTGCGTTGAGATTTATCCAGCATCGTCGGCCACAAATCAAAGAACAAAGTATCATCCTCCTTCTGACCATAGTGAAACTCTTCCGCATTGCCAAGTTAAAATATATATATATATATATAATTTTTTTTTCATTTTAAAACTATATTTATATATTTATTTTTCCAAGAATTTTATTTATCGTAATTTTCATTTAAACTTTTCTATTTTTTTTTTAATTAAAATATTTATTTTTTTTTATAAAGAAAGAAGAGAATTATTTGGCTTTTTTTTTTTCTTTCAAATTTATATCATATGGATTATTTCAATGAATTAAATTAGAATAAAAATTATATATCTATGATCTCGATAGTGCAGTTTACACATGCAAAAGAATTCAAGGTACTTCTTCGTTAATTGTCTCACGTAAGAATAATATATAATTCCTTTAAATTTATTTATTTTAAAATTATCAATGTATATTTTTTTATTATTTTTTTATTGATCATTGCACGAGATCTTTCAATGAACCAGTAGGTAATAAATTATATTGAATCGTGAGAATGTCTTAAGCAATAGTTAACGATGTTTTATGCATCTAGTTATGTATGGACATTGATTTTTCATCCTAGCAAATTTACCTTGAAATATCAATTGATGCGATTGTCTGTATAATATATATATTTTTAATATTCTTTCAAAACTAATAATTATTTTTTTTATTATTAAAATATTGTGAAATATAAATATATATTTTTTTTTGCCTTTTTCTTTTTGATACATGCATTTTTTTTATTTTTTTATTTACTGATATATAAAACACCGGATATGGGAGCCACTTCCTGTTAAACATCCCAGCAAGGTGCGGTGAGTTCTTTCAAGTGACTTTATTATTTATTTTTTACATTGTAATTTGAATGGGTATTATGTTTAACCGAGAGATGCAGCAAAAATAAATATAAATAACATTTAACATTATTTTATCCTGGGGAGGAATAGATTTTATCTCTTCCGTGTCATTTTGTATGCAAAATAGATTGTTTTTTATTTTAAAAAAAAATAGTCAGTATGTTTTATTCAGTGTCAATTTTTATCAACTTATCAATTGTCAATTTCTGATAATGTAAACTTTGAATAAAGCAAATTTTCATATCATCAAAGTGACGAGTAATAAAATAAAAAATTAAATATTCAAAAAATTCACGCATCATTTTTCATGTTACATCATTTTTGTTTTTTAAATGCAAATAATATGTAGACATTCTTATCTCATGTTCATCCTCTCTTGGTAAATTGAAAAAGTAATTTTATTATCATTTTTTTTTTCATTTATTTTTCTCTCGACATTTTGACAGATTGCAAAGTGTCTGCGGGTGGACAACAGATTACGTGAAGAAGAATAAAAAAAAGTCTTTATTTTTTTTTTTTTTATTTGTTGCATCTGTTGCACTTGAAAGTGGTCAAGACAATTTACCCATGTATATACAACAACCTGGATATAATAGTCAGCCACTCTTGAAGTAAATATGCCGTGGAAAATGACGCAAAAATATACTTGCAACAAATACAAGGAACCAGAAGGTCCAATGACCGGTCGACGATCACAAAACAACAAGAAGCAAATAATAAAAAAAATATATTTTAAAGAGAAAATATACTCAACAATTTTCAGTATTTTTTTTTATTTATTTGAAAAATAAAATAATAATTCTATATAATAAATAAAAAAGTGGCTGTTTCCGTATAAACGTTATATTTTCTAAACTACCCAGCCAATTTACTTGAAATTTGACATAAATATTCATCATCATCTTCAGAATTTTTCTCATAAAAAAAGGGTTTATATTATCAAAATAATTAATGCCACAAATACAAGGAAATAATCATAAAAAAAAAAAAAAAATATAAATATTTAATATTCGAAAATTATACCGTCATGTTATTGAAAAATTTACCTGAATTTTATATTCATGCTTCACGAATAAACAATTTACCACCTAAAAAAATTTTAAATATATATAATGATAATAAAAAATAAAAAAATATTCACGAACGTACATAGAATTTATAACAATTTATGAATAATTTTTTTTTTTATTCTTTATATATAAAAATAAATAAATAAAAAACCACCAAGAGAGAGATGATGATTTATAACGAGTTTGAAATGAGAGCAATCATTAGTACCAAGTGATTTTACATATATTTTTTTCAATATGATAAATATATCATGTGAGAGAGGTAATGAGGTAGCTTGTTGTTATTTTGGTTTGTATGTCGTATGAAAAGTAACAGAGAAATAAAATATATTTAAACATAAATTTACACAATGAAATATTTCAGACAATGAAATAAATATTGAGGAGAAGAAGAAGAAAGTTTAACTATTACAATATTGAAATAATCAGAAGCTGAGTAAATGTTAAGAGAGAAAATATAGTAAAAGGATTTTCAAGAGTTTGCTCTTTACACCACCACTATTATATTTATTTTTTTATTCAACAATAACCATAATAATTTAACAATAAAAAATATAAAAAAGACAAAAAATGACAGGTGATGTAAACGAGGTCTCGGTCTTGATGTCACTGACCACTTGAAGTAGTAACACATCAACAAAGTTCATTTGATTCTTTTATTATTTCTCTTGTGTAAAAAAATATTTTTTTATATTTTTCGAAATATTTCTACGTGATGCTTCAAGGCACAAATTAACAAGTGACATATTAGCATTGTATTTTTAAAAACCAAATATAATAACTATTTTTATTTAAAAAAAAAGTAGAAACTGGAGCACGCAAAAAAAAAATTAAAATTAATATCAACTTTCGGATTTTTGAAAGGGAAATGAAATTATCATATTTATGCTGATATGAAAAATTAAAAGTCAATGACTGGTTTTTTGGTTAGCAGGGTCAATTAAATATCATGAAAAAAAAAAAAAAAAAATGAATATAAAAGAGAAAACCTTGAAGTGTGTCAGTGTCATGGATATCGTTGCCCATTTGATATTTATTATTTTTAACAAAGTTTAAATAAAAAAAACCAGTTTGAATCACGTGGCAGGAACTGGTGACATTTTTTAATATGTGATATGAGTATAAATTATTGTATCTTTCATAGATACCCTTGTTCTTTTTAAAATATATTCATTTTTTTATTTTTTTCCTTTCATTCATTTTATTATTCATCGTCTTGTCTTTTATTTAAAAAAATTAATGATCAGAGTGCTGCATTAATGATACAACGAAAGTGTTTCAAACACGATCACTATGACATAAGAAAAATGCATCGTTGTCATCATCAAAGTACCCCACACAATGTCCATCAGAATGAAAAAAAAATAACCAAAATAAAACGGTTCTTTTTTACATTTTAAAAAAATTAAAATATCATGTTATTTCAAGACAAATTTTAATGCATCATTATCAAAAAATAAATAAATTATGAACCGTTGAAAATAGTCCAAAAAAAATAATAATTTCTTTCAATGTAAAAAAAGTATTAATAATAATAATAATAAATAAGTGAAATTTTCAAGTCACAATCAGCAATTAGGGAATGATAAATACAGTAATTAATTACAAAAAAAAAAAGTATCAAAAAAAAAGGAGAAAAATACTTTCCCCGACATCCGCAAAAAAATATATTCTTCCGGTATATATTATTTACACATTTGTATGATTTGCGAGTAATAATTTAATTAATTAGTAAAAATATTTTTCTCAATAACAATATAGCCAAATAATAATCAAAGATAAAATTTAATTTATCATATTTTAATTACTGTTTTTAAATGTTTAACAAGCGTGTTAAAAAAATTATAACAATGCAAACTTCCTTGTTTTATATCAATATCAAAAAAAAAAGAAAATAATATATATTTATTTTAGTAATTTAAATTATAATTATTATTTGTTGTAGTTGCGGGTCAGCAACATACCAGACGCGATGAAAGTGCGATGAGAAGCAAAACAGTAATGTTATATATGTAAAAAATGTATGTACTTGTATAGCATCTACAAGGAGCAAGTGATTGCCCGAGTCGTGGATGCACCGATGCACTTTCCCCATCATCCAATGCACATATTATATATATAATGAAGATTATTTTATAGACCTTTTATACGCCTATCTTAACAACAACAACAGCAACAACATTGCTGATAAATAAATATATATATTCTTATTAAAAATGAATACAAAATATGCATTTGATTTCACCTGAGAAAGTGCATAATGGGTCAAAAGGCTGAACGATGAATTTGATTCAATCAATATTTAAATCAAATACATATATTTTTATTATTTAATAATAAAAAGTGAAAGAATATTATTCAACTATTTACACTATTTCATGCTGTTAAATAAACAGATAATAAAATTTATTTTTTATTTATAATAAATTCAATTAAATATTTATTTATTTTAGGTAAATAAATATCTTTTTTTTTTTAATCTCAATGAATCTTTTTAACATAAACAAGTGGGTGGATTTGTGTCCATCTTGCATCTTTTGAAAGTTGTGTGAAACTTTCTCAAGATTGATGCACACAAACGTCAAATTGTCAGTGTAAATTATAATAAAAAAATTAAATGAATCATTAGTATTTTATTTTATGTTATTTTAGAAATATAAATAAATTTTAAATATGCAAGTTGTAAATTTTAAAATGATGTTACTTTAATAGATTTAATTTTTTTTTGTTATGAAAATAGATAATTGTTTATTATACTCTTGTTTTATATGGACTTGCTGTTTTATTTTTTATTTATATACACTATCTTAAATTAAATAATGTTCAAGCGCAAGTTCTTGTTACTCGGGTGCAACATAAACAAGATTTAGCTATTTTTTTCTAACCACAAAATAAATGTAACACTTGAAAAAAATAATTGTAAGGGTAATGAACATTATTCAATCAATTTTTTGTAAATCGGAGTATAAGGATGTTTTTTTTTCTTAAAAAATTGAGCTAAAAAAAAACAAACAAACACACACACACACACAGGGATAGAGGATCACACGGATATAGAAAAAAAACAGGATAATTATTATCAAATAAAACAATAATTAATCAACAAAACAATGAATGATTATTGCATGCAAAAAATTAGGATTATGATTATGATAAATATATAAATGATATTACGTACATTACATGACAAAAAGCAAAAACAAAAAACATTTTTCTACGGGTTATTCAAGGTTAGCCATTGATGGTTTTTCGGAGCGCCCTTTTTTCGATACACCAAAATAACTATTTAATTTACTTTATTTATCACTTTTTTTGTATAAATATATACTTTATTACTTCGTCTATCGGATTATTATATTTTTACAATTGATTGGAACTTTTAAACTATCTGAAAATATCAATGAAAAAACACAAAACTCCCGCTACGTCTCTCCCGTGTAAAAAATAATGCGTCATCGCTATGTACAAAATGGCGGCGGTGAAGCAGTACGCGATCTCGTGGTGATAAAAGAAACTATAAAAAAAAAGCGCGGGAGTATTTGATAATTTTTTTTCAAAACAAATGGCAGCATAAAAAAAAATAATAATGATGACTGTGTTAGGTTAAAAAAAAAAAAATAAACAAACAGAGAGATTAAACGTCTTTGGTGTCAGTTCCGAGTATTGTGATTATTTTTTATCTCCAGCTGGCGAAGCTAACAAAAGTTGACAGTTTTTTTTCATTAAAATTGAATAATAAATTTTCAAAGTGACTTGATAACTGTTAAATATAACAAATTATTTAAAAAAAAGTTATTTAATATCAAATTTATTAATGAATATGTGAGTTTAAAAAAAGTATTATTTGTAATTTATATTTGTTTTTGTTTTATTTTTTAAAGGTTATGTAAATAAATCATAGTTAATTAAAATAAATTTGTTAATTGTTTCAGATAAATAAATATATATTATTTATAAAGCACAATGAGTGTAGAAAAATTAAATAACATTATAAAAGATGTTGAACAACCAACATGTTTGATTGATAAGCTTGACGAGGATTGCTTATCAATATTATTTTCATTTATTCCAACAACTCAATTACTTGTAACTGAACAAGGTAATAATTAATTTAAATACATTATAATACATGTGTGTTATTAATAATATTATTTTTAAATTATTACAGTTTGTGAAAAATGGGAGAATGCAAGTTTACTAACATGGAAAAGTAAAAAACAATTTATTTCGATTTATGATGAAAATTTATCATATCAAGAAAATTTATTAAATCAACAAAATATTGAAGTAATTTTATCACGTTGGGGATCACAATTGACACATTTAAAACTTATTAAAACTTGTCAGTCAAATATTCTACCAATTATTGTTGAAAATTGTGAAAAACTTGTTGATATTGTTTTGGAATTTGAGAATGTTGATCAATGTGATATTCAAAATGATACATCAACACTATCAAAATTAAAATCTGTAGATTTGAAATATATTTCAAATCAATTTTCAACGAGTAATTCAAATTTTATTATTCAATTTTTTAAAGTTGTACCAGATGGTATTGATAAATTGAAAATTTCAACAAGAAATGATCCATGTTTTGAGTCATCTGAATTTCTAACAGTAAGTTTGTTATTTTAGTTTTGACATTCAGCTATTTACATTGATTGTTTGTATTTTTAGACATTTAAAAAATTCAATGCCATAAGTCATCTTACACTAAACAATTGTCAACTAACTGACAATGTTGTAAAAGAAATATCATTGAAAAAAAATCTAATTTATCTTGATTTATCACACTCTACCATAACAAATGGATATTCACTTGTAAATCTTGTCAACTTGAAGCATTTAAATTTATCACATGTAACTGGTATTACAGAAGACTTGATGCAGCATATTTTAACAAGCTGCAAAAATATTATTAACTTGAATATTGAATTTTGTCAGGATATAACTGACAGATCTTTGAAAAATTTAAAAAATTTAAAATGCCTTGAATATCTAAATGTTTCATGTATAGAAAAAATAACTGGTGAATTTATGATTCAACTTGCAATTAATTGTAAAAATTTAAAGCATTTAAATTTATATAATTGTTTTTACATTGATAAATACAATTTTGAGGAACTTGGAAAAATGAAAAATCTTGAATATTTAAATTTAACAGTTAACGATCGAAATATTGATGAGTATCCAATAATAAGTATTGCTAACAATTGTCATAAATTGACATATCTTGGTATTATATCAACAAATAAATGCATGAACATAAGTCAACGTGCATTTACAAAACTTGAACAACTAGTAAATTTAAAAGAGCTACATATTATGAAAATGTTTAATGCACGTGATTGTTTATTTACCAATATGTTGGACCTAAGAATTTTAAGTTGTGCTAATTGTGTTAAAATAACTGACACTGGTATCATTAAAGTTATTAAAAAATGTCATAAACTTGAGAATTTAAATATTTTTGGTACAAAAGTAACAACAAAAAGTCTTGTTAGAGCTGTTGAATTAACTAAAATACGTACAAATGGTATTTATTTAAAAATAAATACTAATTCATCTCTACTTGAAGAATTTAAAACGTCTGATTTTTACGAAAAAAATACTAATAGCCATGAATTTATATCACCATTTTTAATTATTGAATGTCAATTTTTAGTATAATATTTACAAGATTATAATTAATATATAACCACTTGATAATTAATTATTAAAACAACGTTATACATTGACAAGAATTTAGAGAATTCAGTTACCAAACATGTTGTTATATACTTTGAATTTATAAGCTAAATGAGGAAATATATAGTGAATACTAGATGGATGAAAATAGAATAGAAAATAGCTTAACAAAGTAGTTGTTCGTGATATCCTGATTTAGTACGTGGTGTAAATGTTTTTCAAAAAAAAGCCACAACAAACTGGTCTTGAATAATTTTATTTTTTTTCTTATCAACCAATCCAACTAAATGAAACACAAGTACCATCAGTTTCTTGTTACAAAGATGAATTGCATCTTTTACAACACGCAATTCTGATTTTAAATCTATTAATTAGGTATTTAAAAAAAATTCATTTTCATCTTAATAGTAATTTTTTTATTAAAAAATAATTATTCATTTCAATGAAGATGATGATGATGATGATGATGAAAATTTATAATTCATCAAGAAGCACCTCGGATGAAATTTTACTCATTAAAACTAGATTCCTGAACGATGTGAGTGACTCCCACTTGTGTCTATATATATTTTAATTTTCTTTTTTTTTTTTTTCCAGAAAAATAAACTCGAATATACACGTTGTAGATTCAAAATAAGGATAGTGAGAATGTGAGTCGAGCTGGAGAATCCTAATTACAAAAGAACCATGCAATCTTTCAAATAAAAAATTTAATTAAAAAAATTCATAAAACAGAAACAAAAAATAATTATAAATGAAAAAAAAAAAAGGTAAAAGAGTAACGTAAAATATTTTAGATTTTAAAAATATAATTTAAGAAAAAATTAGAGATAATTCATTGAAAGTTGCATAGTATCTGAATAGAGACATCAAGAAAATTTCAAATATTATCCGATTAAATTTATTCATGAATTAAATTATATACATTTTGAATGAAGCATCAAGATATTCAAATGAATTTTCTTCATGTTAATTCAGCATTGTATATGCGCTTGGTTGAGGTGGTATCACAAACTCGTATATTACGTGTATTCACATGTTTAATACATTGCTTGATAATTTAAATTTTATTGCTAGGACACGCGTTTATGACCCACTGATCATCATCATCATCACATTTATACACATGATTCGTTTTGCCTATACATTTATCCTCTATAATCTTGAATAATAACTGCATATTATATTTATTATTTTTAAGCAAAGAAAGATGACTTGATTTTACTTTTTTTTTTTTGTGATTTTAAATCTTCAAGATCCAAACATGAGTAAATTAAATATTCAAAGATATCTATATTTAATTTTAAGCTATCATCAATGACAATCAAATAAATAATATTCTATTCAATTTGTTTGACAAATTTTTGTTGAATTTATATAATGTTAATTTTATTTTTTCAATTATTTATTTAGATTTTAAGTAATCCAAAACTAATGTTTATATGTATTTTAATAAATATTTGCATTGAAAAGTAATGTCGTGATTTTATTTTTTAAGCCGATCTACGTGGCATGACTTGGTGTTTTATGAATGGGCATTGTGGATATATATCTATTTTATATATTATATTTATTCCCATGGAGTTTCAAGGATGCTGTTTGTGGAGTCTCTGATGTCCAGGACAGATTTAGAAATTCGAAACTGTTGAGAAGGATAATATATATAAAAAAAAAAAAAAAAAATTGTCTTTCACTTTTGTAAGTAGCTAACCAACCCTCTCTTTGCACTTGAATAATATACTTTTATTTTTATTATCATCTGGGTCAACGACTTTCTCAACTGGTTGGATCTCTCACGATCAAGATGACCCTGCCATCAGTTTCAACTCGTGTATCTAAATAATTTTTTTATTTTAATTTTCACCCTAATGCACAAGTGATTCCCATTACCCAGGTTAATGACTTTCACTTTTTATCAAATTTTAATTTTCAAAATAGTTATTTTATAAATGAAATAGTAATTTTTTCATAACTCATTCTCAAATTTTCATAACTCAAATAATCAACACATCAAATTATAAAATTGGTATAGAAAATAATTAATGATTAGAATCTCGTAACATTAAATTACTAGCTGAAGAATTTATTCATTAACATTCTGTATTTAATTATATCAACAAGTTTGTTCTTTTTTTTAACTCTATTAGTCACTAACTTTATATTTTTTCTTTTTGTTATGTCATACACAAGTGGGCCACTTTATCAGATGTAGCTACCATCTTATGATTCATCGTTGACTTTTGTTTACCTTGATTATATACCAGAGAAAAAAAAAAAAAGACCCACCGCTGGTCTTTAATTTTTTTTTTCATCATCATCATAAGCACTGAGTTTGAAAATTTAATAATCACCATCATCATTATCATCATTCAACTTGTAAAATCAAAATCATCTACTCATTAATGAGAAAAAAATAATGTCTGGAATTTTATTTTTACAAGAAAATACACCAGTAGGTGTTAAATGAATATAAATAATTGAAAAAAAAATATATTTTTATTATAAAAATAAATAATTTTTAACAAACAACAAGAGAGAAAAAGAGATACATTAATATTGTTTCTATACACACATTTAATCTCCTCCCACTGTTTGATTATTTATTTATTTCAAATTCTTTTGTTTAATTTAAAATATAATTTAACAATAAAAAAAAATATTGTTTATATATTTATATGGCTATAGTCTCCACCCATCTATTTGGTTATTTCTTATCTTATGTTGTTAGAGTCTGTTAAAACAACACAGCTTTACTATCAATATATACATTGTGTTTGTATACTTGTATATAAAATAAATTGATCCAACATCATACTGAATATGATGATATACATAACCCGATGACCTCAACGTTGAGATTCACCACGTGAGATTCAACTCAGTATACACTGAAGATTATTGAGTGTTGCATGAGCCCCATCACTGGAGCAAGATGTAATCGTCATGTTTTGTGTCCAGTAAATTGGATCCTATCATCATTATTTCACTATACATATTAGCCATTATGTTATATTCACATAAATTCAACTAAATTTTAAATAAATAAATCATTATTTTTATAATAATTATTTATTTTTTTATAAATTACTCAACAAATAATAAATTTTTAAATTAAAAAAAAAATATTATCTAATTAATTTGACAGTGTATATTTTCTTTTACTATTTATATTTTTTTTTTAATTTTAAATTATTTTCCAAGTATTGTTGAGACAGTAATGGTGCTACAAGAAGTTAAGCAAACTATCAATCTTAAGAATAGTAGCCAGAAGCTAACTGGGCATCATTGTGGTTTTAAATAACTGATATATACCTGCCTATTCATTCTCATCTCTTTCATCTTTCTATTTCAACATTTAAATTGTTTTTTTTTTTTTTCAAACTCTAATTTTCTTTATTGTGCTTCAAAATGAAAACTACTCTTTTGATATATCATCTTGGCCACTGTCTAAATGACCAACTTATTTATTATTATTATTTTTTTTTTTATTCATTATCCACCTACTCGTGTATCATTATTATTTATATTTTATTTTTGCTTTTTTTTATGTGTATATAGTCATTTAATATTATTATAATTTCAAATGCCATATGTCTAGTTTGTTTCTACTGTATGTGTCTAGTTATTTATTTTTTTTTTTTTAGATATTTTGCTGTCTACAATTGAGTTGAAGAAGTAAGAAGCGCACATATATATGTTATATATATCTAAACTCAAAGACCAAGAAAGAGAAACTTTCTAATTAGGTGCGAGCTCGTTGTACGCTTGTTTACACCCACATACGTGCTCATACACATAAACAAATATATATATATGCATTTGACCGCGCCTATCTCCATATTATATTTATATATAAAATTAAAAAATAATAATAATACAACAACAAGCACCAATCACAGAGGAAACGTCATTTAGCGAGCATCCTCGTTACGGAGTTGGTCGTTACGCTTTGTTGGTATTTAATAAAATGAAAAATTGTAAATTCAAACAACAGGACTGATGACCAGTTATTTATTTATTTATGTTGTTAATAATAATATGTGGTTTTTTATTATTTTTTAAAATTATTATAACTATCATCAACAGCAAAAACTTTTTGCACAACATCAAAGAGAATTTTCTTTTTTTTTTAGTATTTAATTTAATATTTTTATTTTAAAATAATAAATTTGAAAGTTTTTTTTAATAATTATAGATTTATTTGTTAAGTATTTTAGTTTTTTTTAAAAAAAAATCAATGATGATCGTGAGAAAAATTGAAACAATTTATAGTTTTATATTGAGATGCATAGTCCGTGACTTTATTGGAAAGTATGAAGAAGAAGAAGAAGAAGAGTTTGATTTTAAAATAAAAATAAACACGCATGTGCACTATAGTATTGAAAAATAAGAAAAATAATATCTTGAGAATCTCTTGGAGACGTAGTTTAAATGCACCAATGTCTTGGTCAGGGTGGTGCATCAAAGGAATGCGAGCAAAAAAATAGTTGCTGCTTCAGTATCATGGTAAATGCACAACTACGAACAACATGAAAAAAACAATGATTCTATGGAATATATTTATCATCTGGTACATTGTCAAACCAGTTGAACCTCTTTTTTTTGCAATCATTATTTTATTCATCTAATTTTATTTTTATTCAATATTGTTATTATCATGTCAACTGTTTGCTGATGTATGTCATCATCTTTTTTTTTTTTTGTCCTCACTCAATCACACTTTGAATAAATTTTTAATTCAAAGTCATAACAAAATAATTTTTTTCTTTTTATATTTCACGTATATAATAGTAATCATTATTATTTTCGTCATAATAATTCTACTCAGGTATAAAAACTCTTGTTTGATTTTTAATTTATTTTTATATAAAAAAAAATACAAAATAAAATATTAATATAAAATACGAGTTTTTTTGCTGATTAGAGATGAAATTTTATGGATAAAAATTATGATATACTAACTGGTATTTCCGTACTTGAAAAACTTTAATTAATCTTATTTAAAAAAAAAATATAAACTATAAAATAATTGCGAAGAACAGCTGACACTATAAAATTTTATAGTGATAATATAAAAAAAAAAAACGAAATAACAATTTGCTTATTTTATCAATTAATCTGATTAAACTTTGCACTATATAATTATTAATATTACAGCTAATAAATTAACAATAAAAATAAAATAAATAAATAAAATTTATATATAAACAAAAGACGTACGTTGTTGTAATATTTATTTGTTATTAAAAAAAATTGTTAAAATCTAGAGCAAGTGAATATATAGTTCGTGGGTTTTTTTTTTTTTTTTCTATTTATTATTTATATAATAATAATAATATTATCAAGTAAATTTATTTTTTATATTTTTCCATATGTCTAAATTTTCTCACGAATTTTCACACGCATGGAAAGTAATTTTGCATTTGTAAAACGTATATTACAGCTTGGATAAGAGGAGGCATGAATAAATTTCGATTTAGTAAACCCCCAAGGTATATACAAAATAGATGTACCGACATAATCGACACACGACTTGCAGGCTAGGTGACAGTAAATGAAGATAAAAAAAAAAATATAAAAAATACAGGGATAAGTATTGAAAAAAGTATTTAAATCAAAGTTGTATATAGGAAATGAATTGAAATTCTGTTTGTTTAATTTAACCGTGTTTCAGCTGTACGTTGGATGAATAATTGTATAAAAAATTCGTCATTTAATTAAAAAAAAAAAAAAACAAAATAGTAAATAAAAAAATTGACAAAAAATATAGATGGATTTTTTTTAATTTATTAAACAAGTCTTTTTGCTGAACTGGAAAATATTTGATAAATTTCAAGTAATAATATGACTAACTCAAAATAATAATTGCGTATTTATATATTTATTTTTTTAAATTTTATACAGTTGCGTGTATTTTGAAATATTGTGTTAAAATCATCCACCTGAACGCTCATCAACCTGCAATATTTATACACAATAATATTTCAACAATATATTATATTTTAAAAATTAATATTGATGAAAATTATTTGTAATATAATTGTCATTGATATATATTGTTAAATAAATTTCCGTCTTTCTAATTTAACCCAAAATGTAAATTAATATATAAAATAATAAAATAATTAATTGATTTAATATAATTATATTTTAACGTTTTACTACGATCATGTGGGTCCCACATTGTGTCAATTAATTCATCATTATTGCAATCATGTTTTAAAAAAAAAATTTTCCCCTCGAGGTGAAATTTAATAACTCTGTAATCAACAAATACATGTAAAAATTCATGACACACATATGAAAATAAATTATTATTTTTATTTTTCATACATTTACCTATAAACCTATATTAATATATATAGTAAATTTTTATAAAATATACGAGTGACATTTGTGACATGTGCCTTGTCACTTTCAATTTTAAAAAGTAATAAAAAATTTCCTCCAAAGTTTTTACAATTAAAGTAACAACAACAACAAATAGATGAAAAAATAATTTTTTTTTTCATTTTATTATTATTAGTGTATGAAAATTTTATATATAAAAAAGAAAAAAATAAATTGAATAAAATGCTTAGACATGGTGGTAGTGGGTATATGGTACTTTCACGCGATTTGAGAGCAAAGGCCGGTGTGTTCCACTCGTGCTAAAATGCAATATGCACTCGAGCTAGCAGCAACAAAGTTCAGACGTTCACTGTTTATATATTTTTTTATATATATTATTCTATTCTAAGACTCTCTTCTAGCTTTAACATTGAGACACGATTATTAACATTAGTTTATAAAATAACACTACCAGAATATTATTAATAAAAATAACGATATAATAAATTAAAAAATAGAAATCTTTTGAAGTTAAATATCTATTATTTGTTTTTTTTTTTTCATTGAACATTGTTTTGTATTTTAAAATATAATTATTATTGATACCTTTATCATTGTATGTTGTATCTTTGGCTACATTATCCTGGTGCACCTGACTAGTTTTAGTCGTATCACCAAGTACCACAATAACAAGTACCATCACAAGCACCAGTTGAACAAGTAGCATGTTGATGAAGATGATAATTCCAAGTGAATTAAAAATAAATAAATAAATAAACAATTACACCGAACAAGATGAAGGAGAAAATAAAGATATAATTAAAAAACTTTTTTTAAAAAATACACTTGAGCTCACGCAGCTCACTCCTCAAGATTACATTTTTTCTCTTAATTATTTTTAATTTTTTTGTTTGTAATATTACCAATAAATTGTCTCTAAATATATTTGCTAATTAATAAAAATAATACGAGTTGATAATGTATATTTTTATTTGATGAAAATACCAAAAATATAAAGTCACTTGATCATTTTGTCAATTTTATTTTACGATTGATATTTAATAATGAGCAAATTCACTTCACGTCATGATTAATTGATAAAGGGATTAATTGTAAAACTGTCAGTGTGTATAAATATAAAATTTAAAAAAAATTTATGAATAATTTAAACACGTTTATTTTTAAGGAAGTGCCTTGTACACAAGTCCATGCCGCACTGTATGATACAAGTCAGGTGTTTTCAACCAACCCGCCATCAACAACAAAAGCGACATCTTTCGTTACAATCACCCAACATTTAAATTAAATATTATGTACATATTATTTCTCAATTTATAAGTATATTATACTATTTATTTTATGTATATATTTTTGCACAAGTATGCAACACACATATGAAAAATGAAAATTCATTCATGAGAATCAAGTGGTTGACTCATTTACCTCGATAATAATAAATAGTAATAAATACTTTGTCATTAATATATTTATCAATAAATTAATTTTCTTGATAAATTGTAATATTTAATATTACATTTAAACAATAAAATAATATATATATATTTATTAATAATAAAATAGCCATTCACTTTGAAATTAAAAAAATAATAAATAAATTTTAATTCAATGAAACAATTGTTGATGAAATTAAAATTAGTGAAAGTCTAATTGAAAAGGAAATATATGTATATAAAATATAAAGACGAATCGACGAATTGCGTGTCGCGTGTTGTCGTTATTGCAAAATGAGATGAGTCCCTCTTTTGTACCCATTTTTTTTTATTTCCTGTGTTATACATATATATATTTTTTATATTTTTAATCATATATTTAAAATTTATTTTGATATTTTGTAATTCATCAACAACGACAATGAAATGTCGTACATCATAATTGTCAGAGCGTTAAATAAAATTTTTATAAAAATATTACGAAAAAATAGATTTTTATAATTTATTTTTGACTTTACCTTGAGAAATTTCAATGTAAATTATTTAATATTTAATTTTAAAATATGTGAGAGTTATTATAAACAATTGCTTTTAAATTTTTTGAATATTATTTGGATCTTTTTACTTTCTAAAGAAGCATAATTTTTAAATACAACTGGTCACTTATTTTTTGTCTGCACAAGTTGAAAGTATTTTTTATTTTCTCATCTTAATTTTTATTGCAAAGATCTTTATTTTTCTTTTGGCTGATTAATAAGTAGCTTTCATTTTAAACTGAGTAAATCATCAAATAAAATACAATCACCCAATTGGGATTTAAAAAAAAAAATTAAATAAAATTGTTGTTTATTTGGTGATTCAACTTTAATGATATCAAAATGCTCTTATTTTCTCAACTTCAATCAGAGACAATCATATGAAAAATACGAATTTGTAACCAATAAGATTTTATAAATTATAATTGAAGTCTATCTTTGATACACGAGCGTAAAACATTTGACTTTAAATTAACCACGTAATCATTTAAAAATGATGAAATATATAAACCAACCGAGTTGTTAAATTTACTCATGTTTATTATCACGAAGCTATTTTTTTTTTTTCTATTTCTAATTTGCTTATTTACACCAAATTGTCGATTACATAAAAATGGATTATGATTTAAATCTGCAATTTGATAGAGGGTTTTTTTTAAAAAATAAAAAAAACAAGAAAAATAGTAAAATAGCAAAGGTAAGTTTATTGCACCTGCCGGAAGGCAACAATCTTGAACCTGTTTCAAGAAGCATCATAAAGATTCTCAACAAAACTAATATAAAGAGAAAATAAAACCATGTTAAAATTTACTTCCTAAATCATAAAAAAGTTTTTTTAAAAAAACACCAAGATAGAAAATATACAGTTGTTTTTTCAATCTGATTTTTCATATAAATAAAATATTATTTACCACAAATTAATGATCAACAAATTTTAAATAAATTAGTAAAAATATCAACACAAATATATAAAGAAAAAAATTAAATAAAATATAAATTATTATCTTTAGAAATAAAAAAATCATTGTGGAATTTATAAAAACAAAAAAAAAAAAGAGTCAAGAAAATTACGCATATTCATTTGGTAGTGTGGTAATGACAAGAAAAAAAAAATTGGAAATAAAATTTAATTTTCTTTTTAAATAAAAAAAAAGAAAAAATAATTACATAGAGTCAATATATTTACTAGAAATAAGTTAACGAGTAAATGTTGTATATGATCCTAAATTGAGTTTAACAAAGTGTTGCACAATTGCACATTACCAAAGACAGTAACATCGTCACGTTTCATCACAATTTACCAATGAAAAAAAAAAAAAAAAACTATATATACACTTGAGATTTATAGAATCTTGTACGTAAAATGCGTATAATTTGCCATATCAAAAGACCATTAAATACCGCCCCTTCTTATTTCTATTGATATTTAAAAAATTGTTTTTTTTTATTTGAAAAAAAAACCACGTATCGCTTGTTGCTTGTCAATATTTAATTTAAATTTTATTATCAATGAATTTGCACAATGTAACAATGTCCAATAATCCATCGATAGTTGTGAAATTAAATAAATAAATAAACTGACAATGTATATAAAAATAATAAAAATCTATTATGTAAAAAATGAGTAAATAAAATTTTTTTAGTGACATTATTATTGACTAGATAATTTCATTGAATAATTTTAAATAATTATTGAGTATGTATTTTCGTCATCATCATGAGAATAATTGTGATTTTTAAATAAATATATTGCGTGATGAAAAATATATAAATGTCCAGGTAAATTTAATCAATGGTCATTTGAATGAAAATATAAAAAAACAACATCAGTATTTGATGGGACAAAAATTTTCGCACGCTCGTCTCTTACAATCAGTGGCAATAAAAAAAAATTTAAGAAAAGCTTAAGTAATATCCTGAAATAAAGAGTCAAACGGATATTATCAGACAGATTGGTGATGGTAAAAATTAAACTGACTATCTTAGATATTGTGCAAGAAAACATAGATTGGTAAATGACTACTTGCTTCTTATGTAATTATTCAAAAAAAAAAATAAATAAATACACGATGGAATTTTTCTTTTAACAAAAAAATTAATCAATTACTTGATTAAATACAAGTTGACTTAAAAATATGACAATAATAATATTAAAACAATTAAATTCAACTGCCAAAGTTTTATCTAAAAATTCAAATATATTTAAAAATTTTTTAAACTCACCGGTGTTGAATTTGATGATGGTAGTTCTTGATTAATGGACTTGATTTATTTTCATCATGATCTGTAACAATAATTGACACAAAATTATATAATTTAAATAAAAAATAATATGTTAAAATTTATTTTTTAATATATAATATGACTATAGAAATTTTCCATCTGTTCGTGTCAATCCATGTGTTAAAATATTATCGAAAAAACAATAAAAAAAATGTTTATTTCTAAGAAAAAAAAAGGCAACTCTAGTACTGGCTGATAAAGATTTTAATTTAGGTCAAAAAAATAATACAATGCATCACGTAAAATAGAATAATTAAGTCTAATCAGTTTTTATTTTTGCTCCACAATACATCACGTTCTGAATCTTTGGATAATTCCAGTAGTAAAATTTTACAGTATGTTTTAAAACATGCATTTATTATCAGACACGAATTAAAATTTATTGGCTCTACAACAATAATATTATCCTTGAATATTTCATATATAAATCAGGGTTCTAAATGTTTATCGTTAGTTGCTAATATACAAGTTGTGGACAAGTCGAGATGTTGAAATTATTTAGACTACTTGTGGTTGGAGCATTTGCCTTCATTGTGGCTCATGTGAGTAATTAAATCAATTTGTTTTTAAATGAATGTATCGATAAATTTTTAATGTTTTAAATTTTTTTTTTTACAGCCATTTGATGGTAAAGATTCCAACAAGTTTTTGGTAAATTATCAAGGTCGTTTTTTGGGTAAAATACATAATTCTTGGTGTAATTCTCAGTGTGGAAATAATCAAACTTTTGTTCCAATGTATGTTAAAATAAAATGTGAAAAAACATGTCGTCCAAATACATATAATGGTTTATCAGGCACTTCAATATCAAATAATAAAATAAAAGATGATAAAAATACAACAACAAATAGTAAAAAAGAAGAAGAAATAATTCAAAAAATGACAAATGCTAGAAGATTTATTGATGAAGCTGAACTTTATTCTTTAAAAGCTGAACGTGCAGTAAAATCAGCAGAAAAATTTGAAATGATTGCAAATTTAATAATTGAATCAGACAAATCAAATCCAGGAAAAGTTTCAGATAGTTCATTTAACTCTATTAAAACATTACAAAAAGATATTAAAAAACAATCAGATTTAACAAAGACTTACAAAAAAAATACTGATATTGTAGCAAATAAAGCCAAGTCGGAGATATCTGATGCACTAAGAGCAGCAAGTGACAGTGAATTGAGTTCATCAACAAAAGCAATGATAGAAGAAAGCAATGGTTTATTAATTAGAATTGACGAAATTATAGAACAAGCTGAGGCAAGTGTTAATCAAGCAAAAAATATTGAAAAAAATGCAGATCAGTTTCCTACAATGAGAGCTACAACTATTGCCAGTGTTACTACACCAACACCAACGACAACAACAACAACAACAGCAGCAACAACAACAACAACAGTAGCATCAGCGGGTTAATCAAAAGCTTTAAAATATTTAACTGCTTATAATGGAATTGTCAATATATATTTATCAACAAGAAAATTTTTCATACGCTTTGCAATGTTTATAATAAAAAATAAATAATAAAAAATACATTTAAAGAATTTCTTCTTGGTGTAATTGATTTAATTATATTCAATACGAAACATTAAAATTTGTAAATTAACATTGTAATAATATTCTAGTTGTGGTGTCACCTGAAACCTCGATGAGTAGCATCACGAGAGTATCGAAATATTACATGTAATTAATAATCATCGAAATGAAGGTAGCCATCGATGGAAAAATTATCAATCCCTAAATGATGATAGAAAAAATATCTTTTTTTCTATCATTATTTAGAGATTGATAATATTGGATATTATTAATTGATAAGTAACATTATTAATATGTTTTCAGTTATTTTTAACTTTTTCATAGTTTTTTTTTAAATTTATAGTACACTCAATTTTCTATTTTTTAAATGTTTTGGGTTTTAATACTCAAAGAAATGGCAACGGGTATGACTATACAAATTATAAAGTTATTGGTAAACTTATTAATAATCCAGCAAAGGTTAAAGTTATTCCATCAAAATCAAAATCAGGCGTACTGATTATATTAAGTATTTTTTCAAATAAAACTTGGATGTTTCTTTTCATTGATATTCATAAAAGTTCTTCAAATTGATTAATTGATATTTTAAGCTCCCTGGTTTTTTACACCATGTCGTTAGACCTACGTAATTATTCACACATGTACTCTTTACGCGATTATTTGAAAAATTAACAATTAGTTGATTAACATACAATCAAGTGTATTATATTTGGAATGAAAAAAATACCTTTTAAAGTATGCCCCAATTGTAATTTTGAATAAATAATAGAAATTATGTCTAATTATTTGAAACGTTGGCTTGGCTAATAAAAAAAAAAGCTACTTTGAAAATTTTATTAATAAGCTCCCTGGTGGAAATATTTCTCCATCTTTCTTCGACTTTTCTCCATATTGTCTTTCAAAAAATGACCTATGGTTGGAGAAAAATGGTGGATAAATGTTGCGGAGAAATTCTACCGAAGCTGTGCCAACATTCTAGATAGTTTAATGAGACGTTACATTATTCATTTTTATGATAAAACATTTTCACATTTTATTATTGAAACTAACGACAGAGAATATGAAACACACTATGATCTTAAAACAATAAAAGTTTCATTCCACCAACAATGATTAATCAATATACTGGTGATGATTTATTTTAAAATATTTTAATGATGAATTATCAATTATTTATCATCTTTAATATTTAATAATGAAAATAAAGATTTAATTGTAAACTCATATACAGAATTATTTATGCCATTTAAAATACACAAAAATGATATTATATTAAAGAAACATTTATCATAGATACAAATCGTACATAATTTCAAATGAATGAAAGAAAATCAAATTTGATTAAAGAATTACTTAATAATGTAAGAATAAATAATTAACGAGTTCATGATTCATCATCGGAGTTGATGTACTTTAAACTATTAATAATTTATGTTGATTTCAATTTTTAATTCGAACTAGAAATTATGTCTGATTATTTAAAATATTGGATTGACTAATAAAAAAAAAGACTGTTAAAATTTCATAAATAAATTTTGACAATTATTATTTGATGATACCACATCTGGTGAAACTGGATTCACTGATTTCCACCACATTAATTACAAAAAATAATATTTTATCAATTTCAATTTATAAAAATTAATTTTAATAATATATCTTATTTTCTGTCATCATTTAAAGATTGATAATATTTTTTCAGATGTAATTTACAAATATCTAAATATTCCAGCTTATATATTTTAATCAATTTTATATTTTTTTGTGAATGAGAATTTTTTAAAATTAATAATTATCCAAAATAAAGAAATTGCTATTTTTTTTTCAATTGATAATATTGAGGGTCCAGATTCTGAAAGAACTTGAGTGCTTGGATCTCGATCATAGCCTTCAAGTTCTTTTAGAATCCAGGCCCTCAATTTTATGTATACATTAACGAATAAAAATAATGACACTCATAATTTGAATAATAAACTATAATAATCATGTATACTTAAATATGGTCAACGGTAATATTTGTTGTAGTGAACAGTAATATTTATATTCTTCTAATTATTTCATTTTAATTAAACTAATAATTTTATAACTTATAAAAATTCATAGTTCATTACGTGGACAAATTAACCGATAAATATTTAAAATCAATCATAATTTTTAATTTTCTTTCTGTTTATTTTATTTTAACGAGGACCATCTGGACAACCAGAACCATCTAAACAACCAGGACCACCTGGACAACCAGCTAAATTATTTTCATCAGCAGATTCATCAAGTTGGAGAAATGACGAAGAAAAGTTGAAGAAAGCTCGAAGAAAAGTTAAAGGTACAGTGGAAAAAAATTGGAGTAAATTTCTCCGCCATTTTTCCAACCATGCCGAGCATTTTCGTAAACATACACATTGAATATAGTAGTGGACCAAGTACTGATCCTTGAGGTACACCTGGATAGCTATTCTCGACATAATTATCCCCTCAGTTATTCCCGGCGACAGGGATAACTATTTTGTGGAAATTTACCTTAATTTATGGCTTTATTTGTATCTTCTTCAATGGTTTCCATCAAACGACTATATCGCTTTCGAGCATTTTCATGTTATCCCCGGTACAGGGGATAATTATGTCGAGAATAGCTATCCTGAATTAACTTTTAATGGAGTAGATAGAACACCATTTATATTTGTCTGTTGAAATCTATTAGTTAAATATGACCTAAACCAGAGTAATGCATCATCATTAATACCATAATGAGTTAAACCATTCAACAAGTACTCATGATTTACTGTATCAAATGCCTTACTGAAATCAAAGAACACTGCCACCATAACCTCATGATTATTCATACATAAACGAATATCATCAAGAAGATACGTGACTGCCGATAGAGTATTTGAGTGTTCCTTAAAGCCAGTCTGATATTTATCTAATAATGACGACTTGTTAAGATACAAAGTAATTTGATCATGCACCAATCTTTCTAGCAACTTTGATACTATTGGTAATAAGACAATGCCACGAAAATTAGACTCGTCTTGAGGATTAGAAATCTTTGCAAGTGGAATTACTATTGCTTTTTTCCAAGAATTTGGAAATTCAGACTTGATTAATGAAACATTGAAAATACAAACAAGATAGTTTATGAGCCCTGGACCAAATGCTTTAAGGTGTTTAAGTGACACACCATCTGAACCAACTGATGATGTTGAGACTTTTGACAATACTTTTTTAATGTCTTTAAACATTATGTTCTTGAATCTGAAGAAATTACTTGTTACTTTTGGTGTATATAAAGACCATCTCAAAGAAACATTATTATTTTTTATACGTATGGAGTTTACAAAATAGTCATTTAAACTATTTGGAGTAATCTGAGGTGGAATTAAATGCTTTAAACTATTTATTGAACGTTTAGTTATACCGATGTTATCAATTTTACTCCAGAACTTTCTTGAATTTTTTTCTTCATTAAATTTTTCTATTAAAATTTTTGCTCTATTATTTCTAATTGTATTGGTATTGTATTTACTACAAAACATTAAAATTTGTAAATTAACATTGTGGAAATATAAATGAATACAGCTAGTATTAATAAATAATTATTATTAAATTATTTTGCAATTGTGGTGTCACTTAAGACCTCGATGAATAACACCACAAGAGTATCGAAGTACTACATGTAATCAATAATCATTAATCATCAAAATAAAGGTGGCCATCTTTTTTCTATCATCATTTAGGGATTGATATAATTTGTTTTCAGGTATAATTTACAAGTATCTAAATATTCCAGCTTATATTGTAATCAATTTATTATTTCGTATAGTAATTATTAAAAAAAAGAGACAGTACTATTTTTTTTTCCAATTGACAATTGAGGGTCCGGATTTTAAAAAGACTTTTGGGCTATGTTCAAGATCCAAACACTCAAGTCCTTTTAGAATCCGGAGCTTCAATGCTATGTATTTTCATTGACGAATATGAAATCATCAAAGCAATAAATTTACCATAATTGAACTGTATGTGTCAAAATACTGTGAAATATTCATTTATTTAAAAATGAATCAGGTTGCAACAGAATTTTTTAAATTATTTTATTTTAATTAAACTAATTTTATAACTTATAAAAATTCATAGTTCATTACGTGGACAAATTAACCGATAAATATTTAAAATCAATTATAATTTTTAATTTTCTTTCTGTTTTTTTTATTTTAGCCAGGACCATTTGGACAACCAGAGCCATTTAAACAACCAGAACCACCTGGACAACCAGCTAAATTATTTTCATCAACAGGTTTATCAAGTGAAAAAGTTGGAGAAATGGCGGAGAAAAGTTGAAGAAAGCTTGAAGAAAAGTTAGAGGTACAGTGGAAAAAAATTGGAGTAAATTTTTCCGCCATTTTTCCAACCATGCGGAGCATTTTCGTAAACATTTATCATAGATGAAAATCGTATACAATTTCAACTGAAATTTGATTAAAAAATAAATAATAACTTAATAAGAAGAATAATCATCGAGTTTATGATCCATCACCGAATTTGATTTACTTAAAAATATGAACAATTCATGTTAAATTCAATTCTCAATAATTCGAACTAGAAATTATGTCTGATTATTTAAAACATTGTATTGACTAATGAAAAAAAAGACTGTTAAAATTTTATAAATAAATTTTGACAATTATTATTTGATGATACCACATCTAGTGGAACTAAATTCACCGATTTCCCCCACATTAATAACAACAAATAATAATAAAAAATTTCTTCTTGGTGTAATTGATTTAATTATACTTACAACGAAACATTAAAATTTGTGAACTAGCATTATAAAAATATAAATAAATACTAGTATTAATAAATTTTGCAGTTGTGGTGTCACTCAAGACCTCGATGAGTAACACCACGAGAGTATCGAAATATTACATGTCATTAATAATCATCAAAGTAAAGGTGGCTATCGCTTTTTTCTATCATTATTTAGGGATTGATTATAAAAAAAAAAAGGGACAGTTCTATTTTTTTTTCAATTGATAATTGAAGGACCGGATTCTAAAAAGACTTGAGAGCTATGATCAAGATCCAAGCACTTAAGTTCTTTTAGAATCTGGGCTCTCAATTCCATCTAGTTACACGGACTAAAAGATCTTCAATTATTAAAAACTTAGATACGTTTAATATTATTAAAATGAATTACAAGTCCAAAACTCTTAAAAATTATTTCATTTTAATTAAACTAATATTATAACTTATAAAAATTCATAGTTTATTACGTGGACTGATCAATCGATAAATATTTAAAATCAATTATAATTTTTAATTTTCTTTCTGTTTTTTTTATTTTAGCCAGGACCATCTGGACAACCAGAACCATCTGAACAACCAGGACCACCTGGACAACCAGCTAAATTATTTTCATCAGCAGGTTCATCAAGTGAAAAAGTTGGAGAAATGGCGGAGAAAAGTTAGAGGTACAGTGAAAAAAATTGGAGTAAATTTCTCCGCCATTTCTCCAACCATGGAGCATTTTCGTAAAGATTTATTATAGATGAAAATCGTATACAATTTCAACCGAATGAAAGAAAAGAAAATTTGTTAATATAATGTTAGAATAAATAATAGAAATTATGTCTAACTATTTGAAACGTTGGCTTGGCTAATAAAAAAAAAGTGACTTTGAGAATTTTATATATAAATTTTGACAATTATTATATTTGATGATGAACAACATTAATATAACAAAAAATAATATTTTATTCATTTATAAAAATTAATTTTAATAATATACTGCTTTAAAATTTATCAATAAACATAATAAAATTGAGGTCAAACGAAAATATGTTTTTTTAATTATTTCTTATCTCTTGGTATTTACTATTGTATTGTTGAGCTTGGGACACACACCTTGCTAACTCAATATTATGATTATATTACCATATTTTAGTCATACTGATAAAAACTGTACATTTTTTATTCTACAGTAAAGACTGGTGTTAAAATGTTGTCATATTTTCTTTGATCATCATAACACTCACACACATGTTGTTACAAATGTTAACAACATAAAAATGGGAAATATACTCAAGTCATCTACAAGTGAGTGTAGTGAAGTTATTAATAATAATAAAACAGTTTATCAAAATAATAAAAAAAATATAAATACTTGGTGGTCTTGGTTAGGAGTAAGTAATTTTTTTAATAATAAAAATCCTGTTAATTCAAATTCTAAATTATATTGTCCTTCACCAAGATTACCAATACGTTCAGTGAAATCATCACCATCAAACGTTCTCGAGTCTTGTCAACATTTAGATGTTCATAAAAAATCAAACTATGTTGATGAATCAACTCAGTATGACATTGATAATTCAAATTTATTAACATCTAAATCGAAAAACAAACTGAACAATCAAAAATCTTTATCGAAAAAAAATAAAAAAACAAGTAAAAAATCAACTAGTACAATTAATAATAATTTATCTGATGATGATGAAGATGATGACACTCAGACAGTGTCAAATGTTAATAACAAATTACCAATAAATAATTATGAAATTTTATTAACTTGTAAATATATTAAAATTGGTAGTTATAAATTTATTTCTAATAGAAAAAATATTATCATCAATAAATCAGGCTTGACACTGAAGAATGTACCACTTGTTGATAATCCAAATGATTTTATAAAAATTCATATCAAATATAATGACATTATTAAAGTTCGTTTGTATTTGAGTAAACCAACAATTTTATTTTTCGATACAAACAAACAATATTGTAGTAAAATTAAAAAATCATTGGGAATAAAAGATGATAAAAACCAAATAACAATAACATTATTACCAAATGAACTGACTGATAATGAAAAAATAACATTGAAAAATATATTTAAAATGAATTTTGAGGAAATTAAAGAATTATGTATTTTTGAAAGACAAGCTCAAGCTGTTGATAAATGTAATTTTGATAAAAAAATTATAAATATATCTCCAATGAAAAAAAAGCTAAGATCAATAAATAATTTACAAAAAGTAAATGTTAAAATTATTGAAAATTTAGTGAATTCTTACGAGTAAGTTGATGAGCTTTCTTTTTTTTTTATATTAAAATTAATTTTTATGATAATTTTTAGATCAATTATACCTCAAAGTTTGGATCCAATTGTTGTTGTTGATAAATTACCAAAGAAGATCAATAAAAAAACAACCAACATGTTGGCTAATTTAAAAACAAAGTATGTAAATTGTTATTTATATTTTAAAATTAAATAATAATTATATTTTTTTTCAGTTTAATTAGACAAGATGATATTTATCCAGTTGTTAATGTGATAAGACTTCCAAAAAATTTCAATAAAAGAACAGCCCATGATGCTCAATCCAATGTATCATCAAAAAAACAAAAACTTTCTCGTGATTATTAACAAAATTTCAAATAATAAAAATTAATTTAGAGCTTTGTTAATGTCTCTCACATTTGTGAAATTAAATTAGAATTAATAAACGGATATTTTGTGATTATTATTATCATTATTATGGTGGTAAGACAAAATGGCCGATGACAATGCCAACAGCTGACCACAAATAAAGAAAATTTCAATATGTAAACATGTGCAGCAAATTTTTCAAAGTAAATTAATTTCTAAAAAATCATTAAACAATATTTTACAGTAATAATTATTGTTTATTTTAATAAAAATTGTTTAAATATCATCAATTTTAATAATAGTTATTTTTTTTTAAATAACTTATTTATAATAAAATTTCGATTAAGAATCATGTCACAAATGTGTTCAAAGGTTAGTTTGCAATAATTAAATAATGCAAATTCATTAACAACAACAACAACGTTTGTTTAATTTTATTGATAAACAATTTATATATTTTTATTTTTCATGAATTAGCCATTTGTTGTTCGTCTTAGAAGAACATATCCTTATGTTGATCCAACATTAATGACTCGTAGTCAAAATACAACAGGAAAAAAACCATGGGATGGATTATGGCTTGATAAAGAAAATAATAACTACAACAACTCAAGCTCAAAGATAACAGATACATCAGCTTGTCCATTTTTGAAAACTAATAATAAAAATTATTATTTAAACAAAGATGAAGTCAATTATTCATATGATTATGTTGGAAAGATAATTGATAAACCATCGGAAACAAAAATAAAAACAAATGATAATAATAAAATTAAAGTACTGATTATAACTACAGCTGATAAGAAACGTAAAGTATTAACATTTGATACACGTGATGCAAATGATTTGATGATTAGTGATTTATTGAAAAAATCTGGTATAACAAATAATAAAAATACAAAAGTATCATATGTCAATGATCCATTATTGGCAATAAATTATATTATCGAAACTGAATGTCTTTTTGAAAAAGATAAAATCGAAATTGATAATGATGATTATGATACAGATGATAATAATAATAAAGTAAAAATAAAAATTGAAAATACATTTGATTATGATTTTACTGATGAATCAAATGAAACTGATTTTTTATTTAATGAAAAAAGTATAAATGAAGCTAAGGAAATTGTTATTGATTATCCAAAAAATACAATTGTCATTGATGGTAAAAATGGAAAAATACAAATTCTTGGTGTTTCGAAAAGTGGAATACAAACACTTTATAATATTGATATTTATGATGAGACATGTACTGTTTATGATCTTCTACTTGGTATTGGTATTTCAATGAAAAATTTAATAAAAGTTGAACTTATTAAATTTCCACACTCGTCAATTAATTATATTGTTGAACATCAAGATATTGTTAATAATTCAGATGATGTTAATAATAATTTAAATATTATTTCGGAGTTTCAACTTGATTCAGAACAACAACGTCGTCGTATTGAATTTGATAAATCAAATAAAAATTTACCCTCGCGTTTTGTCAAATTTTTATCAACAAAAGAAGAACAGTTTAAAAAAATTTATCATAATAACGATGAGAATAATAATTTATCATTTAATTATAAACGTGATGATAAATATCTTGTTGTTGAAAAAACTCAAATAATATTTGAAAAAAAATTCATTAGAGATCCACGTAATACACTTGTTCATAAAAAAAAAAATAATATTGTTAGATTTTTAATTGTTACTAAAAATGGAGAAGAAAATTTAATTGAAGTTGAAATATTTAATGATAAATCAACTGTTAATGAAATTGTTAAAGCTATGAAAAGAAAATTTCAATTTAATGGTAATGCTAAAATTTCATTGATTAAAAATTATCCAATATTTCCAATTAATTATCTTGTTGAATTTAAAGATGAAAATATATATTAAAATTAATTAATAAGTATTTAATTAGTATTTAAAAAATAATAATTAAGATTTTTCTAATAATTTATTTTCAACTATTTAGTTGAGAAATATATCAATTTTAAAAATATATATAAATCATGTTATAAAACTTATAATTTATTAATCACATAGATTATTTTTTTAAGAAAAAAAATTGTGAGACAAAGCAATACCAAGATTAATTATTAATTTATCATTGAAATTTAATTTTTAAGAAAAATAAAATTAAAATTAATAAATAAACACTTGATGTATTATCACGAGTTATATTTTTTACTTGAAAAAAAAAAAAACAAAATGATGTTACACTTTAACACGATATAAAATAATCAAGTTACTATCTATCAAAGTTGTTATTTTTATTTACTACAAGTCTGTCTTCGAGCTTAATTTACTACAAGCTAGAGCTAAATAGATGTGAAGCTTTTGAAAGTTGGAGAGCGACTGAAGCTCATATCGATTGTATTAACCCTTAGTTACGAGTTCTTTTTTTTTTTTTTTTTTCAAATAAAAAAGACAATGTCGTTTTCAGAACTGTGAAACAATTGATAGCTATAAGATAATTTGCTTAAAACAAAAGGCTTAAATTTTTTTTCGTCTACCAAGAAGGCTAACTGCAAATTACGGAAAAAAAAAAAATTGAAACACAGTAAAACTACCCTCAATTTATGAAAAAAAAAAATATATGATACTTTCTACATTTGCAACTGTAAAAAAAAAGAAACAATTGGATATATTCGTGTTAAACTTTTTTACAGTTTATAAAAAATAATAAAATTATAAAAAATCAATTGTATTTAAATTTTAAAATTCTTAAAAAGAAATAATTTCATATCACAAGTACCAAATAATAATTGGACATACGTGACTATAATAGGGTATAAATAAATAAATAACTAGCCTCAATTTGAAGCAAAAAAATAAAACCTCAATTGTTTTTTAATATATTATTAGTTTGAATCATGTCTGGGGCTAAACAACTTGTGCAAATTAATCGTTGTAAAAAAAGAATTAAAACGTTAATGCTTGCAATGGGACTATGGCCAGTAAAAAATCCAACAATTATTTATCGAATACGACCATATATTGTTGGATGTTCAATATTTTTGGTATTTCTTGGTCTTTGTAATTTTATTTATCATAATTCTCATATTTTAACAATTGCACTGAGAGGTGTAGGTTTGGCATTAAGTCTTACAGCTGTTATGATTAAAGTAAGTTTAAAAAAACCAAAAAAAAAATTAAATCATTGTTTAAATTTATTTTTTGTTTTAATATTTAAGATTGGATCTTATATTTATTATCGAAAATTATATCTTGAAATTGAGGATATTCTAAATGAAATAATGGCTGAACAATTAACTAAAGAAAATATTATAAAAATAATGCTAGATCCAATTGTTTATTTTTCAACAAAAGTATCATGGTTTATATTTTTTTCTGGCTATGGTATTATGTCTGTATTATTTTCAAAACCAATAATTTTTATGTTTAAAGAATTGATAAATAATGTGCAACCATTTAAATACATGTTACATTATCCATTGGTATATCCTTATAAAATTAATAATGATTTAACATGGATAGCACATTTTATATTTGAATCATTTGTTAGTATTTTTTTTTGTACTGTTGGAACAAGTACTGATAATACATTTGGTTATTATTCATCTCATATTATGGCACAATTTCGTACGTTAAATTATGAAATTGAAAATATTAATAATAATGAAAAAGTAGCATTTGATGAAAAAATTAAATCATTAATTGTACGACATAAACAATTAATTCATTGTTGTGTTTTATTACAAAATGCAAATGGTCCAATTGTTTTGATATTATCATTAACAACAGCAGTTATACTTTGTACTTTGTTATTTCAAATAAGTCAGGTATTATTTATTTTAAACATAATAAATATATTTAATTATTTTTTTATTTTTATTATATTATTTTAGATGAAAAATATATTATTTGGTCAACTTATTTGGCTAACAGTTTATATTTCTTTTAAATTATTTCAAACGTTAATTTATGCTTGGTCGGGTGAAAAAATAACCAGCGAGGTTGATTTTTTTTTTTATATATTTTATATGATATGGTATATTGTAAGCAAAATATTCATTTAATATGTTTTTTTTAGAGTGAACAATTTAGAGTTTCAGTATACGCGTGTAACTGGGAAAAAATGGATTATCATTCGAGCGCCAAGAGTCTGATCATCATGATGAATCAAAGACCAGTAAATCTCAAAGCATGTGGAATATTACCGATCAATGCAACACTCTTCACATCAGTGAAGTTTATTTGACTATTTTTTAATTTTCCAGCCAATTTTAATGCTTACTTATGTATCTTTTTTATTTTGCTAGATGTTAAATGGCTCATTGTCATATTTTTTCCTGTTACGCTCTCTACAAGAATCTTAATAATTAAAATATTATAAAAATTGATAATTCGCTATTTATGGACATGTTAAAATATTGGAATTTTTTCATTTTTCAATTACTATAATTGTTGTTGCTAATTACAACTAACACAAAGCTTAATTTATAATTTCATCTAAAGAAAAAATAATATATTCTAGCACTCTTTTGATGTATAAATTAATTACAAATAAAATACTTTTTATTAATCTACCGTTGACTAATAAATAGCTAATCTAGTGATGGATTTTTTTTTTTTGTAAATTTAAAATTGATTTAAAAGATTAAAAACCACTAACCTTTTGGAGTCTCATGTCTAAATGTTTTTTAAGTAGACTCAAATAGTTGATTCATTTGTTCTCTAACGGACCCAATGTACAGACACCATCAATACAATCAATGACTTTAACAAACTACTACTTTAATAATGACTCTAACACTGACTTTAATAATGACTCTCAGTCAACAACAACACTGACTCTAATTAAACTGACTTTAATACAATTTCAAAAACACTGTCTATCTGTAACAGTAATAATGTTAATTAATTCAAGTGCATTATTTGCAGCATCAACATTCAATCAACATTGATAAACCAAAACTAACATACCATGTAACTATTATTGTATCAGCATATTGACCAAGTCTGCCAAGTCCAACATTTTTGGAGCATTCAACTTCACAAGTCGCTCCATAACACCAACTCTAGTTGCTGTTGTTGCAATTTTTTAATTAAATGTTTATTTGACATTCATAGATTCAGCAACACTTAAATAATTTATCAATTATTACATGGTTATTTATTCATTATTATTATTATTTATAAATAAATGAGTAAATTTCCTTACTTTAATGACAAATTGAATGCTATGTTGTTCAACAATGTTGTGTTTATTGATTCATCAACAATTAAAATTGTGTCTTTATTATTTTTGTGACAATTGGGATCTAAAAATATAAAAAATAATTATTTAGAATATTGGCAAGATAAAAAAAAAAGAGAGAGAGAGAGAAGGCATATAACGCCAATCTACAAACCTTTTATTTAAACAACAATATAAATAATTGTTGTTAATATCAAGCTTTGTTGTTATTTTCAACAATATTGCATATTTATTTGTTTTTAACATCATAACAATTGATACAAATAATTTTTTCAACTTGATGATGCTCCAAAATGCTCCAAAATTAGCGAGTCATGCCAAACGACGCCATTTTGTGGACAGCAAATTTCGCCAATATATTCATGAAGATATTATCAATTGTTTAAACTAAAAATAAGTAACAAAAATATACTCAATCAATTACCTGGTGTTTTATATAATAATTGAGACAATAATTAACAGGTATATTGAAGATTCAAATACAGGTGAAATTGATAAAAAGTAGCGGTTTCGACGGACACAGCGTATAGATGTACAAACGATGCAAGACTGATGCTTAGCCAAGCTACCGCCAGGGGTAATAAGCTACAGAAAAACACCACCCAGTAGCGCTGTGATTGATTTCTGTAATAGTAAACTACATTATCAATGTACTAATGTTTTGCTTACGTGTTGGTAAACAATAAACATGTATGTGTGTTGTCAATTGCGTTAGAAGTGATTAGAAATTTATTAGTCATTCAGGGTGTTTTTCTTTTTAAAATAAATACTAAATTTCATAGTGTTTATGTGAATGTCTAATAATTCAGACAAATCAAATCTTCAACAACGTTATTTAAATATAATAACACAATTGACATCAACAATATCAACAAATAAATTATCAAAAATGTCAAGTTTTGATTTATCAGATTTACCAGCAACATTAAAAAGCATAAAACCTTATTTAAAAACATCAAATGAACATGAAGTTCGTGATCCAGTTGTCAGCTATTGGGGTTAGTATATTTTGTTAAATAATAAAAATATTTTGATAATAATTTAAATTATAATTTTTTTAGCACGTTTATATGCACTCCAGACTGGTATTAAAATTGGCAAAAGTCCAGAAGAACGTTCTTATCTAATGAAACTTATGGATTGGTTGGAAAAATTTAAAAAAGAACATTCTGATAATGAAGCAATAACAAATGAAATTGCTGCACAAGCACATCTTGAAAATTGGATATTAACAATATTTACACATGCTGATGAACAAGATAGAGCTGGTAATTTTAGTATGTCACTTGTACAAGGTTTTTATACTGCTGGTATATTGTATGATATTATGAGTACATTTGGTGAATTAACTGAGGAAGTAATTCAAAATAGAAAATATGCTAAATGGAAAGCAACTTATATTCATAATTGTCTTAAAAATGGACAAACACCAATTGCTGGTCCAATTGAAAATGGGGAAGGTGGTTCACCTGCTCCACGTAATCAAGGTATTTATTATTTTACAAAATTCTATTTATTTAAAATATATTTTTCAACAATTTAATTTAAATCTATGTAGCTGATGAAATTGATAATGAAGGTAAAAATTGATATTTAATGATTTAGAAAAAAATAAGTTAATTTTGTTAGTGTTATTTATTAATAATTAAATTATGATAGAAAAAAAAATGAATGAAGAACAGTGGCCTGATGATGTCATTGAAGAGGATAATGACAAAACAAAATCTGTTGTTTCTGATGATACTGATGAGCTTCCTGGTCCAGGTACAATACCATCGTCATTGTTCGATTCTTTCATTGTGTTATAAATGCTTATCATTGACATTAAACTAAACAAAATTATTGTATTATTTTTATTTTCTTGAATAGCCAACGATGGTGATGAGGTGGAAGGTATTTACTGATATTCAGCACATCTGTCTTCATCATCATGCACTGTTTAGCTAATTATTATTGTTATTTATCATTATTTGTTTGTGTGTTTTTTTTTTGTTGTTTGCTATCATTACAGCTGGTGACATTTCGTGCAAATTCATAATTTAATAATTATTGTTCTTTAAAATGTATAAAGAGTTTTTTTTATTTGGTATTTTGTTTATAGCTCCACCACAAGTACCACCAAACAATGATGCATATGGTTTTCCTGCTGTTCCAACGTCAAATTCAAATGTTACACCAGGTAACCCAGCACCATCAAGCACACCATCGTATCCATCATTTCCAGCTTCACCAAGTACTCCAAATGCTGGTTATTCACCTGCTCCAAAACATCAACCACTTCCTGATTATTCAACACATGAACAAACAGGTAAATAATTAATTTTTACATATATTTTTTTATCAACTTTAACATAATTTATTTTATTCACATAGGAAATGTTAATCTGGATGCTGAACAGATGAATAAAGCTCAAAAATATATCAAATGGGCAGGTAGTGCTATCAACTATGATGACATTCCAACTGCTGTTGATAATCTTCGTAAAGCATTACATCTTTTAACAACTGGTCAAGATTCTGGTTAAGAAAAAATGAAGAAAATGCAACACATGAATTTCATTATATTAATTTTAAAGCATAATATTTTCTTAAAAAAATATGAATGTAATTTCTACTGTATAAAAAATAGTACTGTTAAATATAAATTGATATGCTTCTTTTTTTTTTTTTACAAATGCAAAATAAAAAAAACAAAAATATATATTAAAAAGTAATTTTCTGATTGTTGATAGAAATTAAAAACTCAATTAATAATATTAATAATTATATGTTTTATCAATGATAATTAATACATTAAAAATCTGTCCATGTAATAATGTTGAAAGTTTATTTATTAAAATACTTACCAATTGTTTTTTCACAAAAAAATTATTATATCAAATAGTTGATAATTATTTATAATCATATTTATTTATATTCAGGTTTTACATTATTTTTTATTTGTTTTGTAAATTTTTAAAAACATTCCTATTTTATTTACGTGAATTTTAGTAAATTTATTTCAAAAATTTTTTAGTTAAATTTATCAGCTAAAATCAATCCCTCGTAGTTACTTATATTATTTTTTTCTGCATGTGACTAGTTTTTTTTTTCTTTGTAAATATTATATACACATTTAAATATTTCTAATTTTAATTATGGCAGTTACTTAATGCTCTTTTTTCATCAACTTAAAATTCTTCTAATTTATTTATTAATACTAGCTAATTTTTCAAAGTAACTATTTAAAAAAAAAAAAAATTAATAATTTACTCTCACATTACTTGGCAATCTGCTCAAAAAATTATCTAAAAAAACAGTGTGCTTATATTGCTTATGAATATATATTTTTTTTAAAATCTAAATTTAATAAATAAGCTATAAATAATGACTATTAATTGTTATATTATTTTCATTAACTAATTATTTTAGTTATTAATTTATAATATTTTATTTAAATTAAATTTTGTTCAGTCTTGTTTTTTGGCTTTATCATCAACTCCATTTGCTGTAACTGCTTCTTTAGCTTGACGATTTAATTGATAATCAATAACAAGTCTTCCTGACAGCATAAACAAGAATACCTTGAAAAAAAAAATAAAAAAATTTACAATATTAAGAAAGTTAATTAAAACATTTCAAATTAATATTTATTAATTTTTTTAATTTTTTTTTTACCAATGCTGGTGCTGTACGTTCAAGTTTATCACTGACTTGATAATGTGAATAAACTGCCATTAGCATCAACAACAATAAAATAGCATTTGATGTATTTTTAACAATTCCTAAATGTAAAATATAATATTAATTAACATCTAAATTGATTAATTAATATTTAAATAGCTACTTACTATTTGGTATTGTTGCCATAGCCAAACCACAAATTATCTCCAATGATCCAACAGTACGTCTGTACCATTTGCTTGGTATTTTAAAATTAAGTAATTCTGATAATGGAAATACTTTTGTATATTTGACATACTCTTTACGCTGTAATTATCAATAATAACAAAATTTTATAATTTTGATGACATACAGTATAATCAAAGTTTAACAAAAAAATACAATAAAACATAATATTGGAGTTATGCCAAGTTGAAAAATAAAAATATTACCAGCTGACATGAATCTTGTTACATGGCAATGAACTACTAAAATAGAAATTATTTTTTTGGCTACCTGTATGACTCTATGATTCTGTCATTGGTATTTATTAAAATTCAATGAATATTCAAAGTCAATTTTGCAATCAAGCCAACATTATTATTTTACTTTTAATTTTAATTTCTTCATTAGAAATATTTTTTAAAAAATTCTTTATTTACATAAACAAAAAAAAACAAGCAAAAGTAAGTCAACACACACTTTTGATTAATTAATATATTTTTTTTTAATACTCATAAACAGTTTATGTTTATTTTTATAAAATAAATAAACTTGAAAAATTATTTAAAAATTGTGTCATCAAGCTCAAGCTCAAACATCCCACGCTACCCTTATATAACAAAATAATATAATAAAAACATTAAAGCCCAACAAGCCCTCATGAATTTAAAAAAATAAAAATAAATACTATATGTAAAAAATAAAATAACAAACAATAGAGTTTAATAAATAATATAATTAATTATTTTTGTAAATAATATTAATGATAAAAAAAACTCACCAAATCTTTGTGAAGTTCTTGACTCAATTGGGGAGTCACCTTGGTTGTTCCCACAAATATAAAAAAAATACCAAGTAAAATAGATAATGACTTTAAAACAATTGATGATTTACCCATTATGCACTTAATTATTAATATTTATTATTGTTATTAAATAAACATCCGCTCCCACACCCAACGACACTCACGACAACAACTAAACTTGCTAAAATAAATATTTCAAAAATTTGTCTAAGATAGAAACGTTAAAAAAATAACTCAATGTTTTTTTTTCAAGTAAAAAATTTAACAATAATAATAAAAAATAATCATTGCCAACAATTAATATTTAATATATAATTATTATTTGATAGTAATAAATAAATTTAATTTAATTTCGAAACAAAGTGATGATATTTACGTCGAGCTATGATTATTTAATAATTAAGTTAAAATTATAAATAAATAGTAATACTTGATGGTGTTGTCTAATATGATTATAGAATGTTGAGCTTGATGCTATTGATAATAACGTCCATGTTTTTTTATTTTTTTTATTTGGCGACAGCGCAGAGAACACATTAAACAGTGAGATCGAAATTTTATTTTTTTATTTTATTTTTTTCTCTCCTCTTTTACAAAGTATTATGACGTCAGCTCAACGTGTTACTGTAGATTTTTCGATTTTTCTTTAGATGAAAAATTTGATACAACTAGTCAACCACCACTTGGTAAATTTTTCGAGGGGTAATTTTAGAAGGGATACTAAATCACTAAGAGGGGATGAAAAAAATCGTTATTATTGGACTTATAGTTGAAACACATGCTCGTAGATAAATTTTATATAAAAATTATATTCTTTGATCCCTTATTTATTTCAGATTGTGGGGTTGTTTTTTTTTTTTTTTTTTATTTTTCTATTCTTATCTTTTCATTTTTAACGATTTTATTTTTTAGAAAATTTTACTATTTATAAATAATTTAATAAACTTTGTTGTTGTTCTTTTGTTTATTATCACATTATTTTTTTTTTTTTTTTGTTAATTATTTTACATAAATAATGATTAAACTTGTCTTCTTTTTTAATTTTTAACAAAAAAGATATTAATATATTTACATAATGATTATTAAACATATTATAAACACTGTGTAAAGCTCAGCTTAGTTTAGCTAGTTTATATTTTTTTTGGATCACTTCGTACGAGAGTCATACATTTTGATGAATCTGATAATTTTACTGGACCACGTCGACGTCTAAGTACAGTAATAACTTTTTTTTTATCTTTATCATTTTCTTTTAAATCTTTTTTTTGTGTTGTTTCTGTTGAATTTTTAATTGGCGGTTTTGCTATATTTTTTTTATTATTATCAATTGGTTTTATTTCAATTTTAGATTCAATACTAGTTGTTGTAATTTTTTCAATTTTATTTATTATTACAATTTTTTCACTGACAATCGGATTTATTTTTTCATGACATTCTTGATCAATTGGCTTTTCTGGTGATGAAGATATTGGAGATATTACAAGTAATTCTTCTGATACATCGGAATTCGATGTATTTTTATTATTTTCATCTTGTTTTAAATTTTCTTCAGTTATTTTTTCTTTATCCAAATTTGATGTCTCCTTAACATTGTCACTTGTTTTAGCTTTATCAATCAATTGAGCTTCATCAACAATATTATTACTAGAATCATTTGTTGTGCTTGGTTTTATTATCACTTGATCTGGTGCATCGTCAAGTAAATTAAGTAACTTTTCATTTTCAGCTGATAAATCATTTTCATCTTTGGATGTCAATGGTGTTTTTGATATTAATTTAATTGTCGAATCTTTTAACTTAACTGCATTGTTGTCATCTTGATCTGTTTTGTCAATTAATTTTTCAACATTATCACTTGATTTTGTGAGTTTATCATCTGATTTTTTTACACTTGTTACACATGTTTTTTCTGTAGATTTATTATCATCTGATAAAACATCATTAATTGAATTTTTATCTTGATTTTTTTCATTATTATTTTTAATTGGAGAAATGTCCATTAATTTCCTATCAACACTCATTGAATTTAATATAAATTTTTCAATATTTTCAATTTTTTCCTCTTTCAATGAATCATTCAATGATCCATTATCAGCATCATTATTATTCGTTTGTTTTTTAACTGGACTAGATAATGGACTTTCAATTATTTCACCTTCTTCAAGTGTATTTAAAATATCTTTAATATTATTAATTTTTTTATTATCTTTTTCTTTGCTATTATTATTTGTATTTTTTATTTTTTCATTGATAGTTTTCATTGATGTTTCAATAACACGAGAATCTTTAATTTCTTTTACAATTTTTTCTGGAGTTTTTTCTTTTTCAATTTGTGGATTATTTTTTAATACTGGTGAACTTGGACTTGTTGGAATATTATCATTTGTATTAGATTGATTACGTTTTTTTAAAAGATCACGAAGATCAGTTGATTTATTTGTATCTAAAATTGGTGATTGTTGTTTTTTTTTTTCATCAAATTTTTCTTTTTCTTTATCACATGATTTTATATTTTCTCTTTCATTATATTTTTCATTATCATAGTTTTTTTTTTTTTCATCTCTTTCACGTTCATTAAATTTTCCATCATCTCTTTCACGTTCATTAAATTTTCTATCGTCTCTTGATCTTGATCTTGGATTTTCACGTTCATAATTTTTATCTCTATACCTATCATTAGTTTTTTCAAAACGTTTGTTACGTCTAGGACTATTTTTAATATTTCTACGCCAATTATTTTTGCTATTGATTGTATTTTGTTTTCTATTTACTGATCTACTTCTTGATCTTTGATCTATTCTTTTACTACATATTGGTTCTTTTAGATGTTTACGAGACCTGGTTTGGCTAGAATTTCTATCAAATCTATCATTTGATCGTGTATTTTTTCTGCTACCTCTAGAGCTACTTGTACTATTTTCATTCGTTTGGTGTCTTTGTTCTCTTTCATTTCTGGCTGATTTTCTTGGACGTAAATCAATGTCATTTGATTTTGCAGGACAAAAATATTCAGTTTCATCTTTGATGGTTCTTCTATCGTCATAACTTGATGATGATCCATCACGAGAACGACGACGATCAACTGTTTCTCTTTGGTTATAATCAGCATCATTTATTTTTCTTCTTTTGTCATATTCATTTGGTGAATTTTCACGATTTCTTTTGTTGTTATTTTGACTTTTAACATCATAAGATTTTATTTTATCCAATAATTCATCTGGTCTTGTTTTATCTTCGTATTTTAAATCCAATGGAATAAGACGATAATAATTTTCTTTATTATTTACTTTTAAATCTGTTGTTAGCGAATTTTTTTTATTTTCAATTTCTGGTTTTATATCAATTTCTTTTTCTTTTCTTGCTTTATCAGCTGCTGCTTCATCTAACATTTGTTGTTGAAGTTTTTTTTGTAATCTTTCACCAAAAACAGTTGTACATACTTTATCTGGTTGATAAATTTCTTCTTCATCTATATCTTCTTCATATTTTTCATATTTAAAATCTCTATTTTCAGGTTCTATTTTTATTTCTTCATCAATATAATCTGATTCATGTTTTATTTGATGATCAACAACTTCAGGTATGTTTTCATATTTATTGTTATCTTTTTTGCTATCATTATGTCGAGTTGAATCATTAGCATGTTTTGATGTAAATTTATCATCACGATCATTATTTCGATGAAAGCTAGATGTTGTTCTTGAATTAGTATCATGAGTTTGTTCATTTCTTTTAGGTATTTTATAATTTGGTCGACGAAATGCTGCATTGTCAATTCTATAAATTTAACAATAACAAAGTTAAAATATTATTATTCTTGTTTTTTCTTTTAATAAATATTTTTTTAAACTTACGTTTGACGAAGCTCAGATATCATTCGATCTTTTCTTGATACTTCAAGTCTTGCTGTTTTCAACAATGATGATAAATTTGTTGACAATACAACATGAGCTTCCTCCAATTTTTTAAGTCTTGTTTCTGTCTCTGACAATTGTTTCTTTAATTCTTCACATTTTGTTTTTAATAATTCATTCTCAGCTTGATACTAGATATAAATTTAAAAATAGATTATCATTATTATTATAAGCTTTAATTAAGACATGTTAATTATTATATACAATTAATTCCCGCTAAAATAACAATGGAATAACCTCAAAAATTAAAATAAAAATAAAAGCCAAAAAAACACTATTAATAATGTTGTTGTTGAATAATAAATAAAAAAATTAGATGAATAATATTTAGGTATATTTATTAATAAATTATGATTGTTACATTTTATTTTAATAATAGTAGTAAAAAATAAATAGAAATTGATACTCACATCTTGTTGATTGGTTTCTTTTTCAAAAGTTCCCAAATCTCCATACAAATCAACATCATCACAATCCATTTTTGTATTAAATTTATTAAACAATTATTTAATAAACATTATTCAATGTTAATTTTAAAATACATATTAACAATTTTTTTAATGACTGAAGCAATCATTAGTCTTTTTTTGCTCCAACGACTTGCAGAAATGAATGTAAATTATGTTTTTTGTTTATAATATTTGAGTTTTAAAAATGATATTTATGATAAAGCCAGAGTTAACATGAAAAATAATAATAAAGTAATTTATAATTAGTACAATAAGTAATTGACATTCGATTAAAAATGATTGGTAAAAAAAAATAGCAAAAAATAGAATGACTTCTCTCTCTCTCTCTTTTTGTTTCTCTCTTGCTCTCTCTTTGCGCAATTCGGAGCAAAATCTTTACCTGAAACTCCAGGTGACTGCATCTGTTTATGGCAATAAATTTATAATTGAGTTAGTTTATTTAATTTTTTATAATTATTTATAATTATTACCATTTTAAAGTAAATTTCTACTTATCCACAAATAATAGTCGGTAATTGTCCAGCTAGGTGGCGCGACGAAATTCAAGATGGCCGCGCCTTTGTTAGAGAGAAAATGTGTGTCGTCAAGTGTTGTGACTTTTTACACTTAGTATTACAATAATAATTGTTAAACAATTATAAATTGTTGTTAAATCGGTTAATTAATTTTTTCTGAACAAAATTTGATATAAATTATAACAAACTTTTGTGAAATTTGGCAAAAATTAATGGACATGTCAATAGCGTCGGAGCTGACAAAGGACAATCTTAATTTGTTAAATAATGGACAAATGGTATGTAAATATTGTGTGTTTTCATTGTTATTAGTTTTTTAGTGCATAAACAAACATAATTACGTTATTTTTATCAATAATTAAGCAAAAAAAAAGAATTAATTATTTGAGGTTAGATTGTCATTTTGATACAAAGTTAAAGTCTTTTGTTTTGCAATAATAAATGTTAAACAATTATAAATTGTTATTAAATCGATTAAATAAATTTTTCTAAACTCATTGGGATATAAATTGTTGCAGATATTTGTGATTTTTGTCAAAAATCAAGGAACTTGTCAATGGCGTTGGAGCTGACAAAGTCAAATCTTAATTCATCAAAAAATAGACAAATGGTATGTAAATATTGTGTTTTTTTACTGTTATTAATTATTTAACGCATAACCAAACATAATTACGTAATTTTTATTAATTATTAAGCCCAAAATTAATTAATCATTCGAGATTACATTGTCATTTGTTATAAAGACAATGAATTTATCAATTTATTTAAATTTTTTTTATAAATATTTGTTATATATAGCATTGTTGTAGTATCCTTGTTGTATAATAATCGTTTTTGTTTATTAATAACAATCAAAACATTGTAAAATATTTTAATATTCATTTTGTTTTGTATGATGCCTTTGTCAGTTTTTATTGTCAATCTTTAATATCCATTTATTCACTTTGAGATTTAATTTTTTACTGTCTATTTATTGATTTATTATTTATTTATCTATTTTTTAATAATTTACTATTTATCTATTTGTTTATTTACCATAAGTTTAATAATATCACTTTCATCACTTTTCTTTGTTGTCAATAATTACTCCAGTTTGATAAAAATTTGTAACATAATGTTTATTTAATATTTTTAATGTTTACAGATACAAAAAAGTGTAGCTGAAACCTCTAATGTGTTTATGAAATTCATAAAATACAATAATTAAAACTAGGATAAAAAAAAATGACCAAGTCGGTTTGTCATTGGAGACAAAATCATTTTTGAGTACAGTTAGTTAATTTATATTATTTTTAAAAATTGAAATATAGACTCAAACTTATCCAATAATAACTTAATAGTTTATTGTTACAGTTGCACCACATTCATCCATGGCAAAAGCATTGATATTGCTAATTTATGTGGAATAAAATTTAAAAAAGCTTTAATGATGCAGATAATAAAAAAAGGAGAACGTGCAAAGAGAGTCACTGCACTGTTTAAACTAATTTAGACAACTGAGGCTGTTTTTATGCTAAAATATAACATGAAAAATACCAAGTGAATGATGTTAATGCTAAAAGTATTATAACGTACGTCGACTTTAGTTTGTTTTACCCAGTGCTTCAAAAATTGAGTGAATTGTTTATAAACTTTTTGATAATTAAACAATTATGAAATACTGGTACACTTGAATCCCCCAACAAAATGCATCAAGACCATCCACATCATATTATGCTTCAACAATGATGAATCTTTGATAATGAAAAATTAATCCTTAATTATTATGAATTTCAACTTTAATTGGATTTACGAATAATTAAGTTAAATTGAATCTCAACACATGTTTTTTTTTTACAACAAAATTGAAAAAATTGATGACATGGTGCTAGTGTTATTAATTTCTATGCTCTTTCCAATGTACCACCACTTATTATTGTTGTTGGTAAACATTAACTTGTTTAGGTTGAGCTTTATCAGTGTGTATGCATGTATGTATTGATGTTAGCCGCTGAAGTTGCGCACAGTAGAACCGCTGTTGCTGTTCAGAGTTTGAAGAAAATTGTGCCTCTACTAGAAAGAATGCTAAAAATTTTATGAACAGCTAGCTTGAGAGATCCTCTTTTCAAAGTAATAAATCGTTCTGAAATAATAATAACAATAATAAACTTTTTATAATATTATTAAAAAGTGAATCATCAAGACAATAAGAATAAACTATTAAAAATAATTTATTACAAAAATCGGTTGATATAAAAAAACATAATTAAACTAGTTTATAAACTTCTGTGGTGTAAAAGTAATGATGATGGTGGTGAAAAGTGATCATTGTAGTGCTTGTGTTGTGTGTGATCTAGTGTGATCATTGAACCTGTAGTGCTGATCAGATAAAATCATCATCAACCACTACATGACGTTGCTGATCAAAGAAAATCATCATAAACTACATGGCCTTGGAGCATTTTGATGACTTGCTTGGAAAGATAAACATCCACTCGAAAGGTAGGATTTTATTTAATTAATAATTAATTAATTTATTTGTATATATTTGCATTTATGATCTCGTTCAAAACTCCACGATCCTCTAGAGTATATTCATATTATTTTTTTCCGTTTTTCTCCGATATTTCTCCGGTTTTCTACGAATTTATGCGATTTACTCCGATTTTTTCCGTATATTGTTGAATGAAAATTTCGTAGAAAAATCGGAGTAAAACGAAAAGTCATGTTTTCCAATTATCTTCGATTATCTCTGACTTGTTCCGATTTTTGTCCGCATTTTCTCCGATTTTCTCCGATTCTTTCCGAATTTAAAAAAGAAAATTCTATTTTGAAAACCGGAGAAATCATTTTCAACAGGGTCTGATAAAGTGGATGTATTAAGCTGTAGTTTACAGAGTTTATCTTTATATGTAGATTTAAGCTCTGCTTCAGTAAATTCAAACGATGTTGATATTTCGTTAAACATTGACATGTCTGTTAAATCGTTGAATTCTGAGCCAATTCTTGCTAAGGCAACTTTACATACACCAGTAACAAAAACAAATCTACTTTTACAACTTTTCAATGTAGTAAAGAAAGCTTTTATTGTTTCTACCATTGAATCGCTCAATTTGAAATTTGGTTGTCAGCTATTGATTGGTGCGTCATACTCATCAATGAGAACTACAGGGTTTTTGTTTTCAAGTTCTTCCATCAATTGAGTAAATAATAGTATTGAATTATTTCCATCTAATTCTAGTTTAACACGATTTTTTTTTGTATTGCGTTCGATTCGGTGGGTCAATGGTTTCTCAAATAATTCCACAGATTGGTTTTGTAGATTTGAAAAATCAAATTTAATTACTGGATGTATTTTCCCGTCATATTTAACTTTCGAGATGCAGCAATTGTATTTTTTAAATATATCTTTCCCTCCACTAAATATTAGTTCAATCGTATCTTTGCAGAGAGATTTCCCACACACGTCTCGGAAATTTTATCAAATTATAAATATATTCAGTTTTATCTACGTAAAAACCTGATTTAAAAACCTCTATTATATTAGCATCTCCACATAGAATCATTTTCAAAAATAAAGAAAAAAAACAATTATAAGCTGGAGTAAAATTAATTGATTTGTATATATTTATTTGAATAAAATAAAATAAATAAATAAATAATGAACAACATAAATGCTTTTACCCTGGTGAAAATGATTTCTCCGATTTTCTCAGATTTTCTCCGATTTTTGAAAATCGTATAGTAATTCGGAAAGAATCGGAGAAAATGCAGACAAAAATCGGAACAAGTCGGAGATAATCGTAGCAATTCGGAGATATATTCATAAGGTTATTCTGCTTTTTTTATACTTTAATCCATGTATTATGTGATAATTTAAGTTTTATGATATTGATTAGATGACACATATCGTTATCGTTATCATATACATCAGTGTATATAGAAACACCAAGTAGTTTATTATTAAATCCATCAAAATTTGCTGCTTCAAGCGCAACATCATATTTTATTATAATACTTTTATGGCCTTGACCAGAATGACTCTTTTATCTATTTATTTTTTTCAACTACCTATTTTATTTTTAAAATATTATGTTCGATGATAATCGAGAAAACTAAATGCACTACTGTTGAAAAAAAATAAAAATAAAAAAGCTAGACAAAATTGTGTTTCCTTATCAATTAGTCATTAGCCCCGATTGTGCTCGAACACGTTGAAACTTTTATTATTTTTTAATTAACCAACCAAGATTTTAAGTTTTTAGTAACATTAAAAGCACTCTTTAATAATTATAAATAATTAATTACACTATTATTATTTATTTGCTAAATTTAATTGAAAATATTGAATAATTTTTATTTTAAATTATTTTTGTGTATTTATTATCAAATTTTAATTTATCATTTTGAGGTTTATAAATAAATAAAAATGGTAGATTATTGTGTTTATATTGATTGTTCATCAAGAAATAAATGTCAAAATGATGGATCACAAAAAATATTATTCAAATCACCAAAGGTATGTGTAAAGATAATCATTTTATTTTTTTCAATATTCTATTAATATATCATGATAATTTTTTTTTTTTTTTCTTATCTTTTTTTTTCAATGATACTCTGGGTTTTTTTTAAAAATATTTTTCAATTCTTCGTATATTTTTATTGTTATTTTTTCCTCAATAATTATTTATATATTTTATTTTTATCTTTAAAATTTTTTTTATAAATCAACAGGATATAAAGCTTTTGAGTAAATGGATATCAATTCTTCCTCGATATGGTGTCATTAAAAAACCTTTTTCAAAAGAATTTTTTGTTTGTAAAAAACACCATGATCATATAAGAAATGATCCAAATGTACGTAATGAGAAGGTCAATTAATAACAAATGGTATTATTATTTAATTTAATTAGAATTGATTAATCAAAATATAATATATAATAATAACAATAATATATAATTAAAATTTTAAAATGGCAGATATATAAAATATCCAAAAAATAGATATCCAAGAAATATAAGATTTGTTTATCAAGAATTGGTTGAATTATTTGACAATAATGAAGATATTCTTGCTGAAATTTTTAATTCAAAAGTTTAAAAATATATAAGATGTACCTAATTTTAATTTAATGTTACAAAATTGTTAATGCAATACTTAATAAAACTGATTTTTTAAATAAATAAATAATATATGTTTGTTATTTTTAATTTTAAACTTAAATGACCATAAATATCTTGATTATTTTTCTATTAAAAAAACTAGCTTAATGGAGTAAATGCATTTTTAAAAATTCACTTTCAAAATGCATAAAAAAAAATAAAACAAAAAAAACCACATTTAGGGCAACAGTGGCGCCTCCATATTTTACAAAAAAAAATATAGAGTCTGTCTCTTTCAGTTCAATGAAAAAAAATACTATACAAACAAAGAGAGAGAGAAAAAAAACACTTGTACATCATGAATATCGTATATAAATGCATGATAGTTATATATATATATATATACAAAAAGTACACATTTACACTCAGTGCCGGTGGGTGACATCAGGAAAACATGGGGCCTTTGAAAATAAATTTAAAAAAAAAGTTACTTATTTATGTGTGTGTGTGTGTGTGTATGTGTACAACTTCAGAGAGAATTCAGAGAATTGTACAAAAGAATGAAGCGAAAAATAGAAAGAGAGAATGACGATGAGAACCGCGGGGCACCGATGTAAAAAAAAAAAAAAACAAAAGAAAGAAGTGAAGGAAAAAAAGGGAGAGGGTACTGCAGACGACCTGTCGGCTGTGTATGTGTGTGTGTGTGTGTGTTGACTGTTGTTCCCCGTAGTAAGCGTACCAACCAAAAGCATTGGTCAGTGTTTAATCGTGACGCGTACCGTATACATCAAGCTCCGCATGTAAAAATTTATACATGCTTTATTAAAATTAATTAATATAATTATCATATTCAATAGCGACATATATAAAATAGTTTTTTTTTTTATATAAATAACAAATATTTTTTTTATTATTTGAATACTCCATTATTATTTTTTTTTTTTTCGTTTTAAAGTTTTTGTTTTTTTTTCTGTTGATTATTGTGGTGTTGTCATTTGTTTATCGGTGGTTAATTTTATTGTGAAAAAAAAAAAAAACTATTAATTTTGTGATGTTTATATTATTATTTGTTTAAATAATAATTTATTTTTATTTTGAATATGAATTGCCCCAAGTGGGAAAGGTGTGACGACGTGCAGTTGAAAGAATTACAAATATTTTTTTGAAAAAAAAAATAAATAAATAACCATTATGGCGTGTTGATTTTCAAGGAGAAATTTATCCTCGATTATTTTACTCCAAGATATTTGGATTTTACACTGAAAAAGACAATTTTTTAAAAATTATATTATCAATTTTGGAGCTTTTATCATCATAAATTATTATTGGCAACAAAATACAATAAATCAAGTGAGTATTTATATATATTATTAAAATAATTTATCATTTATTTTGTATAATGTTTCTTAACCTGTTGATGAAGCATTATTTTATGTTTTTTTTTACCTTGGATGAGGAATTCTTTGAGTGAATGGACGGCATTTGGCCGATTTTCTGTCTCGTAAAACTTTCCAATTTTTATATTGGTCAGTGTACATATTTATGAATCAGGAAATATAAAAAAAAAAAAAATACTTTACTTTACCAACACAGGAAATGGAATTATTTTCTATTTTTTTTTTTTTTTTATTCTATTTCATTCTGCCAAAAATTAATCGAATCGGTGGTTTTTTTTTTTTTTTTCTAAATGTCAATTTGTTTGGTTTTTTTTTTATATTGTTTAAACAATATTAGTAAAATAATATTGTTTAAATATTATTCATCTTTTTTTCTTGAAAAATTTAATATTTTTTTAAGCTATTTTTATTGTTTTTAATATTATTATTATTGTTTATTTGTTGCTTCTGTGTTTTTACCTGTATACTGCACAGTTGAGTTTTACAGTGTTGCCAAATCATCAGGTATGACTTAGCTCAGCATGTATACCTGGTTTTTTTTTTTTTCTTTTTAAATTTACCTGTGTTGTGTGTGTGTTGGTTGCAATTCACTCACATGGGTCGTCGTCATTGCTTTCCGTCATGGAGACATTTTTTTCCTCTGATGAAAACAAGAATTTTATTTTTATCTTTTTCTATTATTTAAAAAAATAAAAAAATGATAAATTTAATAATCAATTGTATTTGTTAAAAATAAAAATTTTATTTTTATATTTTATCGATGAAAAAATAATAATAATTTGGCTTTTTTTTTCGATAAAATTTTTCTATATTTTTTGGAGTAATTTTTTTGTTTTTTTTGTTGAATTTAGAATCAGCTATTTATTTATGATATAAAATATTTTTCATTTGTCAACTGCGTACTGGTAAAATGTGTGTGTCTTTAAGATATTTAGTCATCAAAATATGACTCATAATAAGATTATTTAATTTTTTTTTTTTTATTTATTTATTTATCTTTAGTTGACGTGACTAAATGATTTTCTTGTATGATGAAACTTTGTATGTGTTGAGATAGTATACATGAATTAAATAAATAAATACATTGAGTAAAATTGAAAATATATATATTTAAAATTTATAATTAAAATCACAAGAATTGTCAGGTGTTTTTACCGTTAATTTTAAAAACAAATTTTACATTTAAATTTCTGCAGTGAACCAAAAAAAAATAAAATAAAATAAAAAATCAACTTACAAAATAGTTAGGTGTGAGAAGGGTTAAATAAAAATTGAGTTTATCATACGGTACACTAAGTGGGCAAGATAACAAAAAACATCAAAGTCGCAAAATAAATTTTTTTTATTTTTTTTTAAACAAATACAGAGCATAAACGCCCTCTTTTTTTTTCTTCATTTATTTATGTTTTTGATAACGATATATGGAATTTAATCTTTCGTTTAAACACACTGATGTCTCAAGTAATTTTTTTTTTTTTTTTTTTTGTTTTAAAACTGTATCTGTATTTTTAGTGTAATATATTTTTTCAAGAAGAATAATAATAGGTGTGAGAATATATTTTATCATCAACGAAATACAATACGTTTTTATACAAACAACTTCCCAACTGAAATAAAATTCCATAATTATTATTTGAGAAAAAAATAAAATAATAACATTAAGAATGTTAAAAAAAAAAATTAAATGATTTAATTTAATTTTTATATAATAAATAGAGTGATAAATTTTGATAATTGACCCTGAAGAATAGCAACAAAAAATTATAACGTTCTTAGTTAAATTTTTTAGTTATATTATTTTTCAAATTAAAAAACAATTTTACTATTAAAAAATTCAACAAATTAATTAACCCATCAATCTTGTCGATTGAATAAACATTAATTTTTGATAATTAATTAATATTTTTAATTAACAATCATCAATTCATCGTAAATATAATTTTTAAAAATTATTTATATCAAATTTAGTATTCGCATGCTAATGTGAAAAATAATATTAAATTACTTTATAATAATAATTATTATTATATCTATAAAATAATGATTTTATAGTCTTGTTTATATATTATTTATAATAAAAAAAAAATTTTTATATAAATATACAATCGTGCGTATCGAGTACAAAGATCGTTACTCGATATATATTCAACTTAACTTTGCATATATACGTACGTCTCGGTTACTTACTCCATTTACCTCCCTCTTTTTTTCTCTTGTAATTTTTTTTTTTCATTTTTTCATATCTCTTTTATATGCTCTACCACTATTTTGCTTTACAACACTGTAGTTTACTACACAAGGTCTTGATTTTTTTTCTCATCTCGTCTCTTTGGTGGCTGGCATCCATTCTTCAAATAAAATACCATCTTCTCTCGTCGATTTCTACATGCCCCCCTTTTTTTTATACATATAACTCCCCCTCTTTTGCCTTTTTATGTACCCTTTCATACTCATCATCATCTTTTTCTTATCTTAGCTCATTTTCTTCTACAGTCGACTCAAGATCCAGACTTTTTTAAATTTTTTTTCCATGCGATTTTTATCCGCAAGGTCGTTATTTATTTATTTAATTTATTTAATTAATTCATTACGAAATAGTCAAATATATATATTCATTTTTTTTCTTCACAGTTGTATACGTATGTATTTTTTTTTTTTTTTTCTTTTCAATGCTTAGTCAAATTTCTTGTTTGGATAGTTGCAAATATTGAATTAAAATAAATGCTAATGCAAAACTTGTTTTCTAGTCTCATGTATGTGAAATAATATAAAGATGACCAGGTGCTTATATATTTTTAACGTATATTTTGCTAGAAAAAAAAAAAAAAAAAAACATAAATAATTTTAAAATGAAAAAAAAATGAAAGAAATGATGATGAATAGACTATATGTTAGGAGGGGGCTCGTCTAAACAAGTCCATTTAAAGATGTAATATTTGATACATTTAAAAAATAATATAATTTTTACAACACATTTATTATGATTTATTTGAAATATATATGTTTTTTTTTTTTACACCACGTAATTTTATTACGACTGTGGAATGTCTTTTGATAAAAAACAAAAATATTATCATCATTATTATCACGTGTTTATTTTCATGATATTAATCTAATTATCATTGTTCTTTGATATTTTTTTTTCTTCAATTATTATTGTCAAGTTGACTTTGAAAATTAATATTGAATTATTTCTTTTTTATATTTATCATCTTTAAGCTAATTTTATTATCTTAATTTTATTTTTCTTTATTCTCAGTTATTTAGATCACCTAAAAAAAAAAATTAAAATCTCATTATAAATTAAGAACAAAAAAATTACAACTTTAAGACTGTAATCTCTAAAGATATATTGCATAAGTAAATACACAGAGAAAAATAGTATGTCGACATTATTTGATTTAGCAATTGTAATTTTATTTTCATTAATATTGAATTTAGTATTATCATTATTATTTCAACTATAATTATTATATTTTTTTTATAATATATATTTTAATAATAATCAACAAGTATATAATTTTATTTTATTTAAAAAAATCATCATAAATAGAAAAAACATTATAGATTTAATGTTAAAGATGTTTATCCATGAAAAGTAAAAGAAAGTAGTTTCAATGAATTATTTTTTTTTCATTCAACCATCAATTTTTACATTTAGAGAGAGTACATATAATAATAAATAAATAATAAATAAATAAATGTATCTAGGCAGTACAAATATATGTTGCTTGTACATCATCAACACAATATTCTATGATTTCTCTCCATATTTAAATTACCATTCCCACGTTGTCATAAATATATTTTTTTTAATTTGGAGTAATAATGACTTATTTTGTTTTTTATTTACATTATACATTTGTTTTTTTTTTATTTATTTTTTTTTTTTGTTGGTTAACCAATTGTATTATATCAAAAAGTGTCTTGTTTCCTTGTAGTAATAATATCATAAATTTTTTGATATGTAGTTCAACGAGCTGAGTGCGTTTAAGTACGATTAAATTATCATTATAATTTTTATTTATTTATTTATTATAATTATTATTTTACTGACATACAAGAGTTATATATCAGCCGCAAATATAAACATTAAATTATTATATGGTCGTGTGATAGAAGCCCCAACATCATTTTCTAAGACTTCTTTTTTATATATGTGTTTTTTTTTTTTTTACTTTACTTTACCTTTTGTAGAAAAAAAAAAAAAAATGTATATATTGTATGCGTGTAAAACAATTGTTTAAGTATAAATGAAATATATTTCATATCGAGAATTGATTTTACATATTATCATGGAAAATAATATGCAAAAAAAAAAAATGTAAAATAAAAATCATACGTTTTGGTTATACAATTTTTTTTTTTTTGTTACCTGTATTAAGGTAAAAAAAAAATATATATGTGCCTTATTGGTGGATGTATTATTTTTTTTTTTTTTATTGAATATACAGTCAGACTTTTAAGGGGTCGATCGACATTCACCGGCTGTTGTTTAGAGAGCTCAACGTATTATGACGTAACAAGCTAGATTCAAAAATTATTGGGGTGAGATTGTGAAATATAACGAAAATATATAAATATAAATACCTATATACACGCATACACACTTGAACATTAAGAGGGTTTATCATTTTTTTTTTTTTGTCATCTTGAACTTGTATTTTTTTTTTCTATTTTTTAAATTATATAATTTTTCGGTTGTTGTTTATGATACTCTCTATGGCTTTGATAAAAAAAATTTAGAGCAAGATTTAGACCTAAAATAATTAATTTATACAATATTTAAAAACAAATAAATAATATATAAAATTTCATCAATTTTACTCCGAAAAAACCAACCATAAGCCCCTTGATTTTGAATTTAATTGAAATTCTTTTTTATAGAAAAAAAAACATATTTTATATTGTTTTTTTTTTTCTATGATATGTATATTTTTTTATTATATAAATACGGAAATGGTTAATGGACAATACAAAAGAGGGGGAGGGGGGGTTACAGAGGGTGAGTGAATATTGTGTGGTAGTATAAGGTACATTTGATATCATCCACTTTTATACTCTTGTCACCAGGACAACAATGCAATAATAATACTGAGGGTCCCAACAACTTTATTGAGAGAGAGAATGAGAGACCCCCATCATACATATATATTTTTGGCTCCTCACCCCCCTTGTTTTATACTTTATATATTGAATATCATATTATATTTCCATTTGATATAAAAGTATTGTTCATTCTTTATATATACCGGTTTAAGTATAAATAAAAATGTATTTATCATAAATGTACATGATGATGATGGAATGTTTCAGTCAGTATGCCAAAATAATTTTGATTAATTTATCTGAAGTATTGTTGATGATAGTTTTCATGTAATTATATTGTCATTAATCGTTTGACTGTTTTTTTTTTTTTTTTCATTGTGTCAATCTTGTTTTAGAACCCTTAAAAAAATTTAACATATTATCAATGAGAATGATAATAATAATCCTCCTATTGTTGGGCTTGAAATAGAAATTATAATTTTTTTTTTTTTTAATTTTATTTTTAAAGGGATGTTTTGGGGATTATTTATTATTTTTTTTTTTTGTTGGGAAATTGGTTATTGGAATGGAACTTTTTTTATATATTATAAATGAAAAAAAAATCAGTAATTGGGATTTATGATAATGCACTTGTTATAAATATATAGTATATATAAATAAATTTAAACAGGAAATATTTTATTGTGCAAATTCTCATGCAGTAAAGCGTGGCTAAATTGTGACGGTATATATCTCGCGCGCACCTGGCCGGGAAACTACCGGCACGGGATCGGAGCTTATTGGTGACGCCATTTGTATATTTACAGGAGCGTATCAACCAATCAGCATCCCCTGATTTAATATCAAAATATCTAATTCAAATATATATAATACATAAAATATGAATTTGAATGCCGGAAATATGCGAAAATAATTTTTAAGTATTATAAAATCAAGTTTAAAAATGAATAAAATATATATTCATGATTCATTCTTTTATATTTTTTTTTTTTTTATACTGTCCCTTGAACAATTGTGCAATTGTAGCTCTTATTATTTCCTGAAAAAAAAAAAAATGATAATATGCATAATTACAAAGCTCGATCGTTGCATTCCCACATAAACTACATCATCATATCTCTATTATTCTTTAAACAGTAAATTAAAATTCTTGCAAAATTAAAAAAAAAAAAAACAAAATTAATGATTAGAAAAATGTGGCTTGAACAATTTTGGCTTGAAGAGACACCTCAACTTACGAGGCCAACCCCCTTAAGGAATTTCATAATCCCCTCCTAACAAGATACATTTAAAAAAAGAAAAAAAAAAAATCTTTTCTTTCATGCTCAAGCGATTTCTCTAAACTTTGACAGTTTGTAAAAGCCTCACCCATGAATTCCATGACAGTACATAGGGATCGTCCATAAAAATAATTTTCCCCCTTGAAAAGTCTCTTCCTCCCAAGATTATATTATTCCCTATACTATTAAAGTCGAACAGTATCCCTTTTTATATAATACTTCAATATAACCACAAGTATTTTTCTATATATATTGATGCATTTATTTAGGTTAAAAATGAAAAAATTATAAAAAAAATTTAAATACTATTATATCTAAAAAATATTAACATTTATATTTAAAACTCCATACTTTTTTTTAAAAGTATTTTACGTACTAAAATTTATTATTGCAAAAATTTTTTATCGTTTTACTTTTTGACTTGACTTGAACTTTCTCCTCTTCTGTCAAGAAAAAAAAAAGAAAGAGTCCTTCGATCTTCTCAATATACATAAGGCCCAATGTCAATGCTACTAATTTGTAAAAAAATATATACTTATATATACCCGAGTTTAAAAAAGACTATACTTTTTTTCTATGTAGTTTTTAAATTCTTCGAATAACAAAGTCATGAATGCAAAAATTAGAATTTTCATGAAAGGGAAAATAGTATTATGGGGAATTTTTGTTGAATGTTTTTTTTTTCTTTATAATTATTTTTAAAATTCTTTTGGCTATATATATACAAGTTTATGTTTGTTGGGCCTGCTGAGACCCAACGTCAGCGTATTTTGCCGAAGCACGAGTCCTTCATTTTCCCTGATGTTCGTTTCTCTTCATTCTCCCCCACTATAATATCAAGGCCCACTACTACCACCACCACTATCATCATCATCATCACCAGGTTGTAGTATATCGTCAACACGCACTGTAGTACCTGGCAAAGTACCAAAGCCACTAGGTAGATCTCTCATCGAATACCGGTTGATCGCATTGTACCCCTCGTTTTTTTCATTTTTTTTTTTCAAAGTGTACTCTCCCCATACAACCAACTAAACAATCTACCTACTAGCACAAGGATCAGAGGGACATTCCAACGTGTCAGTTGCCCCCTAACTAAATATTATTATTATTAATATTATTATTGTTATTTAAACTAAAAATATATTCGTCTAATGTTGTGCGACTAATTTCAATGGGTTAAAACACACTCGACTTAAAATATCAAGTGCATATTCAACATATTACTCCAATAAAAGAAACATAATCTTTGTTTTTTTTTTTTTTTTTATTATTATTTGTTTTTTATTTGTGAACATACGGCGCCGGAAATTTACATAAATCACCCACTAAAAAAAATTTTATTACATTTATTTTTTGACAAGTTTTTATTATTTTTAACTTGGCATTGTTGTGTTTGGCTTGTGTTTTTTTTTTTGGGCCCGTCAGTGACGCGGGCGGTTTTATACAGTGAACACACGTATATTTTCTTGCGCGCGCATAAATTTTTTTTATATGTAAAAAAGAGTTTATAAGGAATTTTATTAAGACGCCTTAAAATTGTGGTAGCATAAAACATATCAGATAAATTATTAAGTTTGAATTTTAAAATTTAATTAATATTTGTATGAGTTTCGTTGTTTCGTTGATTGTTTTAATCAAGTGTGTGTTAATTTGAAATTAAAATTCATACAAGTGAGTTTTGTATTTGAATGATGATAAAAATATTGTGAATCAATGCTTTCTTTTTATTTGGTGATGAATAAAATATTTTATATAAATCTGAATAATTTTTTGCAAAGAATGTGATGATGATAATAATTAAAAATTAGCAAATAAAAACTTAAAAAAAAAAAAAAAAGACCTTTAAATTCTTGGAAGATGAGACGACACTGTGACCATCTTTCATTTAATACTTTATTTGTGTGTTGTTTTCTTCTGGACTAATGGATATCCAAGATTAGATTATTTTGACTTTTGTTTTGATTATTTTTTTTCTGTTGAGTGTAAATTGTGATCCTGTGACGTAAAACTGTGATTTTTTTTTTTTTATATTTTTGTATTTTTTTGGAGCAAGAATGACTGTTCCTGAAGAGTGAGTAATTTTTTTTTCTATCATCTGAGATTAAAGCCAGATTTCATATCGATTGAATAAATAAATTTAAAAATAGTAACTCCAAATTGAATACATAAATTTTAAATATATAAATAAATAATTTTTTTTTTTTTTTTTCATATTTATTAAGTCTTTAAGACACTTTTAAATTGATGACTCAAATAATTTTTCATGCATTTCATACGATGAAAGTTTTATGCTCTGATTCATTCAATTATTAAAATTGATCAATTAGATAACAAAAACCAACGCCTTTTTTTTTTTTTTTTATAATTTTACTATTATAATATTTAACAAATTATTTTTTATTTTCTTGTTTCATTAAACACTCTTCAACCTTGACTATATTTGCTCGCATAAATCACAGAAATAAATGGGATATAAAAAAAAAATATAAATCTAAAAAATAAATAATAATATACGTTTGGATTTTTATAATAAAAAATTCACTGATTCTTTTCGATTTTTGGGTTTTTTCTTGGAATTAAAAATATATTTATATCAAGGTACGTGTTTTTTTCAAGTAAATACCATTTGCAATCATCCATCCTGTTTTTAAAAAATAAAAAATATAAATTGCATTAAAGAGAAAAGGTATATATAAGAGGTACTTGAAAAAAAAAAAAATCTCATCTACACTGCTACAACATTTTCCCGACCATTTGCAAACTGTGTTTTTTTTTCCACGTGTTTTTATCATTAACATTTTTTTTTTTTTTATTTCAATTTCCTCTTTCATTTTACACTCATTATCTCTGTGTTGAATTTATTTTAAACTTATTAAATCTCAATGTTTATAATTTTTTTTAAATATCATCGTCTCAAGTGGATACAGATAATGAATATAAACACAACTTTTAAAATATTTTAAATATCTCATTTATATTTATTTTCGTTTATTATTATATTCCAAATTAAAATAAAAATTTTGCACAGTGGCTTTTTTTTTTTTTTTTTTGGGTTATTCAATTGTAACGAGACATTTGTTAACTACAATAATTATATTAGTATACTTAATGGTAAATAATTACGTAGTCCTTTTAATGTCACTTTAATAAACATACCTTACAATATTTAATTTTAAATGGCTCATAAAATTTTTGGTATTTTTATTATTTTAACAACAACTCGGTTCATCAAACCCAATGTTAAAATAACTCATTTTTTTGCTCTTCATTCTTCATTTTCTCCCTTAGTATTTTTTTTTTTTTTTTCATCATTTCCTGAACAGACAAATTACATTATTTATTAATATTTTTTTAAATTATATGTATAATTTCTCTTCAATTAATTTTCCAAATATTTGCTTTTTCTTTTTTTATTTTTTTTTCATACGTAAAATCGGATATTAAATTTTATATTTTTTTTTTATTATAATATTCAAAATTGCGTTGGTTGGTTGGTTTGGTTTGGTTTCTTTTTTTTTTTTTGGCACTGATGAATATTGTACTGGCGGATGTGGATTGGAAAATTGCACGGAAGCAACAGGTGTACAAAATAAAAGTGGAATAAGGGCTTTTTGTTATATATACACTCTTTCTCTTTTTTTTTAACTCACTTATTTTATTTCATAACGTGTTCATCATAGTGTCAAGAAAAGAATAATAATAATAATAATAATAATAAATAACAGACAAAAGTTTGACTTGGGTAAATGATCTGCCAAGTCCGGATATGACGTTTTAAAGGGATCATCCCTGTAGAATTAATTTTATTTTTTTTAAAATTTTTATAGACAATGCAATCTGGATATAAAATACTCTGAATAAAATCCCAAGACTTGAAAATATATAAGAGAAAAAAAATTATATATATTTTCACATGGATACTTGATTATTTTAAAATTCTTTTTCATATTTTTTTTGTTATTATTAGAAATTATTATTTATATTAATATTTTTTTTTCAAAAATATATAATTGTTTTATTTTTTTTTTTATATGTTATTTAAATATGAACAATAATATATAAATATATATATATCCATTGCATGTATGAATAAAATTGAAATTGTGGAATGTCAGTTAGTTTTTAATTATTTGTAATTCAACCTGTGTAAGCATGTTAAAAAAAAAAATACATGTCTACATGCCGACAGGATGTAATTGACATTCCGTTGTTACAAATGTTAAAACCTACTCATCATCATTTCTCTTGTATTTATATTTAATATCTATCAATCGTACAATTTATTTGAAAAAAAATAATAAAATTCTGCAGAGAGACTGTAATGATTACTATGAAATTATTAACAAAAAAATTTATTCATGCTCAGGAATAGAAAAAAAAAAAAATAATAGAGAAAAGTAACATGAGTATTTTTTTATGTAATCAAAGCCCTTTTTTTTTTTTATCACCTCAAATCTAGTTTTCAGTTTATCAAAATCATTTGTGGGTTTGTTGTTGTTTGATAATCCATGTTAATTTTGAAAATTTACTGTTTTTTTTTTTTTGGGCCATGCCTAGACTCGGTCATAAATAAATATTAACATAACGGGTGTGGCACTTTTGGTATCTGTCATTGTGTGCTAATGGGACAGTAAGTCCTGATTATGTGCGTGCGCATCATCATGAAATGACAACAACAAGGTGACAAGATTCAATCATCCATGAGAATAATTATGATTATAGTAATAATAATAATAATAATATCATGAACAAAGCGACGTGGGAAATTATTTATTTGATAATAACAATGTTATGCTTCATCGTTTTGTTTTTTTTAATTTTTATTGTCAACATTTTATTAAAATCCATAATTATATTTTCTATACAAAAAATGTGCAGTAATATTTTCTAATGGATTTTGTTGTTTTTTTCTTTTTTCCAGAATGGCAGCAGATGCAGCAAAAAAGAAGGAAGAGCGTGAAGCTCTTCGTAATGTTGTTAAACAATGGAATAATAATCGACTTGATTTGTTTGAACTTTCCGAGCCAAATGAAGTAAGTTTAATTTGTTTTTTTTTTTTTCTATTTGAAATATTTTAATGGTTAATTTTAAAATAATAATTTTGTTTTGATTTTGTTTAATATATAGGATTTAGAATTTCATGGTGTTATGAGATTTTATTTTCAAGACAGTGGACATAAATTTTCAACAAAATGTATCAGAGTTGCATCGGATGCAACGAGTCAAGCTGTTATCGAGACACTAATTGAAAAGTTCCGCCCAGACATGCGAATGTTGTCTGTACCCGAGTATGCACTTTACGAAATTCATGAAAATGGTGGTATGTTGTTAAATTATTTAATACATAAAAATTACTATTATTAAAATAATTAAGTATTCGATACTTTTGAGTATAGTTATTAATTGCTTTTTTTTTTTTTTGTTATTTTCAATTTCAGAGGAAAGGAAATTAGGACTTGAAGAAAAACCATTACTTGTACAACTAAATTGGCATATTGACGATAGAGAGGGTCGTTTTTTATTGAGAAGAATTGATGACAAGACAAATGCTAAAGGAGTTGGTTTTGCTGATGGTACTAGCTTCCGTAGGAAATTGAGTAAACGTGAAAAAAAACAAATGAAAAAACAAGAAAAATTAAGTCGTTTAAAAACTTCCGATACTGATGATCAAAGTTCAGTTACTACTGTTGATCAAAATGGTGTTGCTGAAATGCTTTATACAGGTATAAATTATAATTTTTTTTTTTTACAACTTTCTTATCATCATGATAATTTAACCTTTGAATAAATATACACATTATCTATATTGATTAACAAAATGTTAGTCGTTGCCAAGCTGCTATTTTATATAACAGATCGATATTTTGTCTATTATAAATCTTATTGTCTTGGCAACAATCATATATACCTGTCATAAATCATATCAAATAGTTTTAAAATTTTTTATCAATTAATTTGTTTTTCACCTTGAAATTAATTTTTTTCTATTTTTAGAATTACCAGAAACTAGTTTTACAAGAAGTATATCAAATCCTGAAGCAGTTATGCGTCGTCGACGTCAACAAAAATTAGAACGTAAATTAATACAATTTCGTAGTAAAGATGGTGGTCCAGATACTGGTGGTACATTAAAAATATATGGTGAAGCATTGTGCAAAGATGTACCATACAAAACACTTTTATTAAGTGTCAGAGATTCAGCAGCTCAGGTAGTCAGAGAAATGCTTGCAAAGTATGGTCTTGACAAGGTTGATCCTCAACAGTATTGTCTCGTGCAGGTGAGAATCTTTTTTTTTTTACTAATTCTAAATTTTTATATATATTTTTATTCTTTTATATTTCAATTTAATGATTCGTTTATCCTACTTTTGTATACCTCTTTTTTTTCAAATTTTATTTATCTATTTGTCTATTCTTTTGTTGGTATTTTTTTTATTATTCTTTTGAATTTATATTATATTTTTCTATTGAATTAAAAGAAAGTGATTGTATCAGCAAAATTTTATTGAATACTGAGATTTCATTTGTACTGAGAGTTGATATTACCGACTGCATGAATTTCTTATGATTCATATACATCAACTGGCGGTACGAGAAAATCATTTGTCATTTCATATAGAATACATGTACCAACAGTTGAGCTTTCTTTTTATATATTGATTTTAAAAAAATTATTATTTAAAAAGTTAATCAAATAATAATGTTAGTTGATTAACAATAAATGATATTTATATTTATTATTAGCACGTGCTTAAATAATTCAAGTCAAAAAATAGACATTATTGTAATGATATTTGAATGAAGCATTTGAATCATCCGTGTAATTCCACACCATCCAGAAAATATAATATTCTTTTGTGTGTGTCCCAAACGAGAATTTTAAAAAGATACTGATATAGAATTTCAGGAAAGCCTTTTTTGATTTTTTTCTTTTTTTTTTTTTGTGTGTCTCTTTATTCACCGGATTTACGTGACAGTGTCACAGACACGCATGATACTATTTAATTTCATTTTATCCTAGCTTTTTTTTTGTAATATTAAAATTTAAAATTTATTAATTTATTGATAATAATTATAATTCTTTTTTTAAGGTCAACAATGACAGCTCACATGGTACTACCCAACCAGAGTACATTCTCGATGACGATGAATGCCCATTAGCAATTTTGATGAATCACCCGTCAACACGAGGTAAGTTTCACTTCATCAATATATATTTTTTTATATATTTTTTTATTATTTAAAATACCATACTGATTTGGTGCATCTATGAATTTTTTTTATTTTTAAAATAGACTATTATTTTTCTTTTTTTTTAAACGTGACAAAGTTCTTGTTATTCACCATCACTACCAATTAGTCCATTTTTGCCTCCAGAAATCTCTTCAACTTGTCTCAAAGATTCTTTTATTTTTTTTCTTTTTTAACCCTTTTATTTTTGTTTAATATTATGTTCAATGCCAACCTACAGGCTAAAGAAGATTTGCATATTTTTTTTCTTTTTTTTTTTTACGTGAGTTTATAAAATTAAAGAAAAAAAAAAATATTAAATAATCTGTTAATAACATTTTTACATGAATATTATTAAGTAGAAAAATTACTAAAGAATTTTTTTTAATTATTTTTTTCTTTTTTGGCGTTAAATATGTTTTATAATAATTATCAAGCCAGACAGCTTAGTGTGATTATTTTGCGTACAACACATGTTTATTGCTCTTAACAATAAACTTCCTGTTTGACTAATTCATCAGCACATGTGATCATACTGATGCTGTGTATTAGTAATGCTCATTCACTGTATAAATTTTTTTTTTTTGTTCTCATTAAAGCATTGTTTAAAAAGATGCAATTTACTTGTCAAACAAGTACGAAAATTATCGACATTAAGAGTTTATTTAAATGAAAAAAAAAGTCATCATGTCTATCATGGCCCATTTGAATTTGAAAATTTATACAAGTCTGGATCTTATAAATAATAATAATAATAATTCATAAGTCATTGAGCTCAAACATAGGGAAGTGCAAATTGCAATGATGATTAATAAGATGACTCAATGTTCTTGGATCTATTTTTTTTAATTTTTTTTTTATTTCGGGTCAATTGATAGGTTCAATGTGAGGTCAATTTCATCACATCTAACTTGATACTTTTATTTATTTATTTTATTTTTTATTATGGTTTGTGGTGATAAAATTTTTAAATCTTACAATAATTGGCCTTTTTTTTTTTTCATTCACAAGTATTGTATGTTTTTTTTTATTTTAAAATACATGCACTTTGTATGACGATAAAGTGTCTGTATCGAAATTTACAGTATTTATTTTATGAAGATTATTTATTCTTCAGAAAAGTCATTTCAAAAGAAAACTATACTAGTCTTTCATACAATGTCGATAAGGTAAAGACCTCATTTGTTTTTATTAAAAAATCATAAGAAAGTCTTTTATTTCAAGTACTTTTATACACATGCACTATCATCATCATCATCTTTATCTAGTGGTTATTCAATGTGTTTATGTGTAAAATAACTATACAGTATAAAATAAAAAAGAGGGTCAAAAGATTCTTAAAGTTTTTTATATCTATAAAAACTTTTATTTTTCAAAAGTATATATGATTTATTATTGTTTTGTTTTTGACTATAAAAACAAGGCCAATCGATTCCGCACAATGTAACAATCAGAAATCATAGATAAAAAAAAAAGAAAGTACATGTCTCTTGCAATAAAATAAATGCAGACATATTCAAGAATATTTTTTAAAAATCTTTTATGCATTTTAGTGGTAATTAAAATACAAATTTATATCTTCAAATGTATAAATCAACTTCAATGTCATTAAATGAACTTGTGTCATTTTTTTATTTTATTTTTTTGAATTATCTAAACTTTTGAAAATCGTTATTTAGTTATCAAAAATTAACTGAACGCACATTGAAGCTTTCATTTCGATTTCGTCAGTCGTAATAATTTTTATTTCATTGATTTGTCAATTTGAATTTACTTGGTTATAAACTATTAACAATTTTAAACGAAATATTGTATCATCATGTTTTCATCTCGTTTAAAAGGTACTTTTAAATTTTTAATATTACACACATAAATTTTCAAACCATTAAACTAATTGACATAAATTTAAAAAATTTTATTTTTCATTTTATTAGTAATGTATTTTTTTTTTTAAATATAATTTTATTACTATCTAAAATTTTAATACTTCAATAAAAAGAATATAAAGTTTTCTTATATATTACAACATATAAAAGTAAAAATTTTATTTTTTTTTTATTTTTCGAAAATAGTACAATACATTGTCAAATTGATATTATATAGTAAAAAAAAAAAAAAAATTTAATATCTCAACTAACCAGGTAATATTATTTTTTTTTTTATATACGTGTCATAAAAATATTTGTTCAATGTTGGACAGCAAAATATTGATCGTGACCTTTTCGTTTGTCCTAAAAATTTAAACAACGTATATATATATTTTTTTTTATTACTTTCTACCAATTTTCCACATGTTCACAAAGTGAAAAAACAAAAAAATGTCTTTCATATCAAATTGATTATCAAATATTGAAATAACCTTTTTATTTTATTTTAAATTTTTATTTATCCTTTTTTTTTTTTTGCTTTGTTTTGATATAATAATTCTGACTATTCAATGATCCACTGACCCAATTTCTTTTAATCTACCTTTATATATTCAGAATCAAAAGAGATTTAAAAAATTTTTATCGTATGTATTTTTGGAGTTTAAAAAAAATTGAATTTATATATATATTGATAGTTAGGGTGTTAGGAGAAAGAGAGAGAGAGTGATAAAGTGAGGATAAAAATTCAATTGGAAAAGTGGAAGTGGAAGTGGACATACGACAGCAGGGTTAAAATCAAAGCTTCACATTATTGTGTTGGGGGGATGCGTTTGCGCAACAATTGAACGCGTCATTTTACCCCTGAGATTTGTTTTTTTTTTTTTAAAAACTGTGTATAAAAGCAACAGCTGGAATATATATCTTGCGCATAACATTTTGAATAGTGAACGTTATCCATAGCCAACTTGTTGATATTAGTTGTCGCAGTGATAACAAACGCTTGACATCGTGATTGAAATAATTCGCGCGTTTCTTATTAATTTATTAATAATATTATTTTTTCTTTTAATTATGTTATATCCACGACCGGTTTATGTTTCGAGAATAAAAACTAATAATAATCGTGAAAAGCTTATCCCACTCATTGAATTCGAATTGTATTGTATTAAAACTGTTATTATTGAACTATTTAAAATTTTAACTCCTCATTAATTTGAAAAAAAAAAAAAAAATTAATTAATTGTTTGTTTGATTTTATTATAAATTTGAAGTTTTGTGAGTTTATTTAAAAAGTTTATAAAATGTACAAAATGAAAAATTCAAATGATGATATAAATCATTTTCTTTATTATTATTTATTATTTTTTATTTTTAATAGACTTGTTTTTTGTTTAAATCGACATATTAACTACCTAAAACGACGCAATGTCGTGGCTAGAAAATTCGATTAACTATTTTATGATAGATAAAATTGAAACATAAACAATGTAAAATCTTTGTTGTTTAAATTAAACTTTTTAGATTTATTGTATATGTTTTTATGACTATGTAATAGTCTCGTTTTACAGAAGTAAAACTATATATATATATATAAAACACTATATGTCGATAAAATAGTATCGTTTTCTTTATAATGACATCAATAGAATTTTTTTTAATTTGTTTATGTTTAACTAAATATAAATAATATATTTTAAATAATTTTAACAAAATGTTGAGTTCTTTTTCGTTTTTAAAAAGTAAAAAATATGCTGAGCCGGTACCAATTCTCGGTGGTGAGTAATTTTATTGACTAATTGGTTGTTTTTTTTTCTATATTTATTCTGTTAAATGTTTAGAATTATGCCTTTCTAATTTTGTCGCTTGAATTTTTATCTTAAATAATGTCCAATACAATTTGCCTTTTTTTTTTTTTTTAACTATTCAAATTTAAAATAAAAAAATAAACAAGCTACATTGAGCCAATAACAGTTTTATTTTCATAAAATTAGTAAAATATTTTATAAGATATATAATTGATTTAAAATTTGCTATTAGAGGCTGGTTTCCGCGTACAAGTAAAATTGATACCCAATAAAGGAGAACCATGCAATTTATATACATGATGATAGGAGTAAAATTTGAGACATGTAGATAATTTGATTAATAGTACATGTTGAATTATTATTTTGGTACTTTGTTGTTTTCTGTATATATGTATAGATGTTGTATATATATATACAAAAACATGACATTTAAAAAACAATTAATTTTTTATGTATTTTATTTTTGATACAATATGTCAAATTATCTAAAAACATTTTTCTCAATATATATACTTTAAAGCGCACTTAACTTAATTAGATTTTTTTTTTTTTTCTTTTCTTTATTATATAATTTATATTATCCACTTTAAATTTAAAATACTTGAAATATTTAAAAATTATTTTAAAATAAATAAAATAATAATAATAACAATATTACCATAGATTTTTTTCCTTTGATATAATTTTAAATATTATTTTTTCTTAGAAAAAAAAAAATAAATAAATAAAAGAGAAATATTTTTTTTTTAAATGCAAAAAATAGATATAAAAATTATTTATTTATTTATTTATTTGTTTGAATATTTATCTATCAATTGATATTTTTTAAAATCATATATAAAAATAAAATTTTATATAAAATATATAGAATTTAAAATTCACAAAGTAGTTTGTTGAATTGTTAATACACAAGGGGAGAAAAAAAAAATAAAAAACAGTAAATAAAAGATAAATATTGAATAGAGAGTAGATGAAGTAAAATTTAAATATATCTTTATATATACATAGTGTATGTATAACACAACAACAGCTGATTTGCCTAGGGGATTTAAATATGACATAAATCCTGTGATGATTGTCAGATGTTGTTTGCACACACAACTGCCCAATACCACAAAACCGAATTATTGTGGTTCAATATTCACAGAGTATACTTGAAAAAAATAATAAATAAAATAAAAATTATATTTATTTATTATTTTTTTTAAATATTACTTTATTTAATATAAATAATAAAATAGTTTTTATAAATAATATATTGTTGTGATTTAAAAAACAAGATATTGTCATTGTGCATATATGAAATTGATTTGACAATTACTTTTATCAATATCACAAACAAATATATGTACACCTGAATATAGGTCATAGATAAACTATAAATACAAATTGATATTATCAGAGGTTAATGTCATTTATATATTTCGTTGTATAAATTTTATTATTTACATAAATAATATTATTGCAGATAGATTGACAGTTTAAATTAATTTTATACCTCAGACAATGTCTGTTTGATTGGATATATCAATTATTAATTCATTAATTAATATTAAATTTGATTTGAAATTGAAATTAGTATATGAAATTGTTTTAGATAAATTTAGCTCTTTTTTTTGATGATTAATTTTTAAATTTAATTTATTTTCAAGTATTACATTTTTTTTTTTTCATTTTGCTTTGTTTGCTTTTATTATAATAAAGTTTTTAATACTTTTTTTTTTTGAAGAGTTTATAGTAATTGTAAAAAGAAATTATCAGTTTTTATTTTATGAATAAATCTACGACCTAGTTTATCCATTTTTAGATATATTTAAATTAAATATTTATTTCAAAAGCTAATATAGTGGGTTTTTTTTTTTTTTTTTTTCTTGGGCAAAGGAGGATACAGAAAATTATGTTTTCTCAACTAAATAAATTACTTTATCTATATTAAAATAAATTTTATTCATATTTGAATATTTGTGCTCATATAAAAATAATTAAAATTAAAATATTTTCACATTTTACTTCCCTCTTTGCATAACAACGTGTATAAAGTATTTTTTTTTTTTTTTTTTTCAAGTTCAAATGATTTTTCTTTATATTATGTCAATATGTAATTTTCTCGGTATATGAAAATTTCGTGCATCTATTTAAACTTTCATCTATTTATTTATTCATAGAATTCGAGATATATATTATTCTCAAGTTTAATTTTGTAATATTAATCATTGTTTTATTATATGAAAATAATAATAAAAATAAAAGTTATAATTTATTAAATAAAAACAACTAATTAAATGTTGAATTTTTTTAATTTATTTATTTAAACATTAACAATATAAATGTTTTCTTACTTATATAAATCATAATCAAATCCATTAACAAGCCATTATTTCATCAAATCATTATACATAAAATTTTATATCAAGTAAAAGAAAATATTTAATGACTTTTACATTTTTGTTTATAACATTCCAACTGTGTCTTTTGATTGTTAATAAAATTATCAAAAAAAAACCTTTGATATACTTAAACAATTTTTAGATGATAATATTATTGAATTCATATTGTTTAAAAATTTATTTTCAGCAATTTTATAATAATTTTTAATTATCGCAGATTCATTTAATACTGCTTGATCAATACATTTTAATATTATAATTGGTATTTCATTTTTATAACAATTAAAAAATGAATTTTTTAAATCATTATTCTGAAATGAAAAATAAATATATATTAATAATTGTTTAAATAAAATAAATATTTATATAAAATAAAGAATTTTTATACCTGAACAATGGAAAAAGCAAAACTTTTAAGTGTTGCCAATTGATTATTAAAACAATCATTATTTTGTTTTATTAATTCATCAGTTTTTATATTTAAATGATCTTTCTTTATTATAGAAAAATTATTTTTTTTAATTAAATACCAACCTTGAATCTTCATTGTTTCTAAATATGATTTTTGTATGTAATATAAATTACTTAAATTACGATTAATCATTGTATTATCAACAACTATATTTTTTTTTTTATCAATTGATTTATCATGAACACATGTAATCATTTGATCTTGAACAATAATCATTGATTTTTCAATAACAAAATTATAATTATCAATACATGCTTTCATTTCATTAGCTAGATATTCTTTTTGATTTATAAATAAACTCGTTAAATTATTGTAAAATTCTTTAATTTCATTTGTTCTTGTTTTAACTTGACGATTTAAGCAATTAATAATTTCAATTGGTAGGTAATCTTGATTATAACAATATGGAATAGCAGCTATTAAACTTTCAGACTATAAATTTATTTAAAATAAAAAAAAAAAAATTTATAAATTATAATTATTATTTTTAAATAAAACAAAATTATATTTAAAATTTTTCTTACCCTTATCAATGATTGTACATAGTTGTAAAATTTATCTGCATAATAATTATCATAACAATAGTCTAATTTTTTGGTACCGGCAAAAATTGTTTTAATTGCAATATTTTTTGATATATCCAGACAATTTTCAAATATAAATTCATCAATTTCTGAATTATTTACATTGGTTAGAGCATTATTCATTGAAGTTGAAAATAAATGATCTAAATAATTGCGTTGTTTTGTACTAATATTATTAAATATATCATTTTTTTTTTCATACAAACTCGATAAATTTTCATTTACTTTTATTTGTAAATTTAAATTTTTTACATCTGCATTTGCCTTTATTTTTTTTGAGAAAAAAATTATTATTTTAATTGTTATTTTATTAATAATATATTTATTATACTTTACCATTGTTGTAATGACCAATAATGTGCAGATTAATATTACTGAATTTATAATTGAGTAACTCATTTTTTTTTTCAAATTATATAAATTTTGTTCCGAATCTTTAATTTTATTGTTGTAATTTTAAAGCAAGCCTATTTATATCATTCTCCATCAAATTTTAGATGATTTTATCTTTTCTTATTTATGATAACGTGTATTTACATTAATTTTATACGACAAATTTTTTTCGGGGCGTTAAGTTAATAACAATTTTTATTTAGATAAAGAAATGTCATGGAATTTTTTTATATTTTTTAGCAAAAAAAAATATTCAAACTTCGCTGTAAATTTTGATAAATTTAAGCTCATGTCATTCAACTTTGAATAATTATGTACAGATAAATCTTTCTTGAAAAAAAATTAAAACGTAATTTCCTTATTTACACGTATATTATCAATTTACCTTTTGTTAAAATATGTCATTATAATTAGTAAGCTCACGTCAACTCAAATTTTACTGATTAAATATATCTCTATTTCAAAATTAGCTAAAAACTTTTAATTTACAAATGACAATTTGATAAATTTATATGTCAAATGTCAATTAAATTTAATTTTATGTTGATAATTAATATTTTATGATATACAGTTGTATTTTTTATTTAACAAAACTTTTTGATAAAACTTAGATTTACAAGTTAGTCATTCATCGTCGTCATACATTGTTTTTCTTAGCATTTTGTTTTGAATTTAGTTCGAACATTTTAATTTAATTATGACATATGACATTTCAAAGGGATTAATTTTTTTAATAAATTGTAAAAAATACAGTTAAAGTATTTCCAATTTCAAGTATATATATATATATATATATATATTTAATATTAATCATTAAATAATTAAATGTTGAATTTTTTTTATTTATTTATTTAAACATGAACAATATAATTGTTTTATTACTTATATATAAATCATAATCAAATCCATTAACAAGCCATTATTTCATCAAATCATTATACATAAAATTTTATATCAAGTAAAAGAAAATATTTAATTACTTTGACATTTTTGTTTATAATATTCCAACTGTGTCTTTTGATTGTTGATAAAATTATCAAAAAAAACTTTTGATATACTTAAACAATTGTTAGATAATAACATTATTGAATTCATATTGTTTAAAAATTTATTTTCAGCAATTTTATAATAATTTTTAATTATCGCAGATTCATTTAATACTGCCTGATCAATACATTTCAATATTATAATTGGTATTTCATTTTTATAACAATTAAAAAATGAATTTTTTAAATCATTATTCTGAAATGAAAAATAAATATATATTAATAACTGTTTGAATAAAATAAACAGTTATATAATATGAAGAATTTTTATACCTGAACAATTGAAACGGTAAAATTTTTGAATGTTGCCAATTGATTATTAAAACAATCTTCATTTTGTTTTATTAATTCATCAGTTTTCATATTAAAATTATGATTCAAACAATGATCATTATTTTTTTTATTGTCTACTGTAATATTATTTTGTGTATACATAAATTCAGTTCTTTTTATTAAATACCAACCTTCAATTTTCATTGTTTCTAAATATGATTTTTGTTCGTAATATAAATTACTTAAATTACGATTAACCATTGAATTATCAACAACTATAATTTTTTTTTTATCATCATTTGTTTTTGGATTAATCAATTCATTATGAACACATGTAACCATTTGATCTTCAGCAATAATCATTGATTTTTCAATAACAAAATTATAATTATCAATACATGCATTCATTTCATTTGCCAGATATTCTTTTTTATTTATAAAAAGACTTGTTAAATTATTGTAAAATTCTTTAATTTTATTTGTTTTTGTTTTAACTTGTTGATTTAAGCAATTAATCATATCAATTGGTATGTAATTTTGAATATAACAATATGGAATAGCAGCTACTAAATTTTCCGACTATAAAAATTCATGAATTATAATTATTAGTTTAAAATGAAATAAAAATATATTAAAAATTTTTCTCACCTTTATCAATGATTGTATATAGTTGTAAAATTTATTTTCGTAATTATTATAACAATTGTTTAATTTATTGGTACCGGCAAAAATTGTTTTAATTGCAATATTTTTTGATATTTCCAGACAATTTTCATATATGAATTCATCATATTCTGAATTATTTACATTGGTTAGAGCATTAGTCATTGAAGTTGAAAATAAACGATGTAAATAATTTTGTTGTTTTGTCCTAATATTATTAAATATATCGTTTTTTTTTTCATACAAACTTGATAAATTTTCATTCACTTTTATTTGCAAATTTAAATTTTTTACATCTGCATTTGCCTTTATTATTTTGAGAAAAAAATTATTATTTTATTGTTATTATATTAATAATATATTTATTATACTTTACCATTGTTGTGATGACCAATAATGTGCAGATTAACATTACTAAACTTACAATTAAGTAGCTCATATTTTTTTTCAAATTATATAACTTTTGTTCCAGATCTTATTTTTATTGTCGTAATTTTAAAGTAAGCCTATTTATATCATTCTCTATCAAATTTTAGAGGATTTTATCTTTTCTTATTTATGATAACGTGTATTTACATTAATTTTATACGACAAATTTTTTTCGGGGCGTCAAGTTAATAACAATTTTTATTTAGATAAAAAATTGTCATGGAATTTTTTTATATTTTTTAGTGAACAACAATATTCAAACTTTGCTGTAAATTTTGATAAATATAAGTTCATGTCATTCAACTGTCTTGAAAAAAAATTTGTTTATTAACACGTGTGTTTGATGAACTTTTATTTATTTTTTTCATATCACATTTAGTTAAATTAATTAAACAAAACAAAACTCTAATCACACAAAAAAACCGCGTGTCAAAAAAATAATTCTAAATGAATTATAACTTCATTTTTTTGTCCTCAATTCGTTATAATTAAGCCCTCAAGATATTGCAAGAAAAAAAAATTAATTTTTTTTTTTTTTTTTTTTTTACAAACCATTTACGAATTAATCGATGCTACATAAATTTCATCAACTGAACAATGTTTACTGAGTTTAATAATTTATCGATTGAATGAGAATTAAAAAAAAAAAAAAATTTTTAAAAAAACCGAATACTTTGACATAATAAATATAATAATAATGATTTTTTTTTCCAAGTAAATTAACGAATGATAAGTAAACTCATATACGCTAATAAAATGATAAAAATAATTTTAATTATATATCATGTCAAATAAAATTACAAAAAAAAAATTCATCTAGGGAATACTTTAATTGGATATTGTAATGAAAGTCTCTCATATCATTGGAAAAAAAAAAATTAACTCTTTTCATTATAATCTTTATATTATAACTATCTAAATTTAAATTTATTTTTTAATAATGAATAATTTTTATCAAAACTTAACATTTGATTTTATTTCATATCAAGATTTTGATTTATTTTTTTTTTTTTTTTATATAATTAGTTTATCCTTGACCTAGCTCTCTTTTGTATATTGATTATCTCGAAATATTATTTATATTATTCATTTGTCTTTATGTATTATCGCCTATAGAACTAGTACAATAAATTTTAAATTTTATAAAAACAGTATCTATTTTTACTTGATAGGTATATATATTAATTTATTATTATCTATTCTTTAATTTTAAAATCAAAAAACATAATAAAAAGTATTTTAAAAAAGTATTTCAGACATTGAAAGTTTAGAATTCTATTTCATTGAATTAAAAAAAAAAAAAAAAAAGCTTTTAAAACTTATATATAAGCTTTTATTTTTAAATTAATATTTTAATAAGTAAAAGTAATTAAAAAATTTTAGTCTTTTTTAAATAAAAATAAATAAATTATTGCCTTCAAGCTACGTATATCTATTTAAAGATCAATTTACCTTTTGTTAAAATATGTGTCATTATAATTAGTAAGCTATAACATCAACTCAAATTTTACTGATTAAATATATATCTCTATTTCAAAATTAGCTAAAAACTTTTAATTTACAAATGACAATTTAATAAATTTATATGTCAAATGTCAATTAAATTTAATTTTATGTTGATAATTTAATTATTTTATGATATACAGTTGTATTTTTTATTTAACAAAACTTTTATACAAGTGAGTGGGCTTTTTTGATAAAACTTAGATCTACAAGTTAGTCATTCATAGTCGTCATACATTGTTTTTCTTAGAACTTTGTTTTGAATTTAGTTTGAACATTTGAATTTAATTGTAATATGACATTTCAAAGGGTTTATTTGTTTAATAAATTGTAAAAAATACAGTTAAATTATTTCTTAATTAAATATATTAATATTATTTATTTTTAATATTTATAATCAATCAATATTTTACGTGGGAATAAATCTATATGACAAATTTTCTCATGCCACAGAGTGTGACGGCCTTCGTTTGGAGTTTCAAACCCAACAGGGCGTTCCAATTATATCGATAGATTTCCGGTAGATTCCCACTTTTTTAGTAGTATTTTTTTTAAATATTTTCTTCAAGACGTTTTACAACTTCTCACGCACATTTCACATGTGTATATTTACTATACTTATGCACTTGAACACCAGAACCCCCATATATACATAGTCATATAATTTTTTTTTTTTAATATTTATTAATGCACCACCTGCACCACAGTTGATATATATATAAAAAAATACTATAGTATACATGTACACATTTACATGGTCGACGTTTTTTTTTTTATTTTCGTTATGCTAGAGCAATTTCTTGATGGGATCCTTGAATATGCCAGTACAATTGAAACTCTCAGTTTAACTTGAAGCTAAATGGTGAAAGGATATACTAAAAATATATTTTTTAATATTTATTTGTAAATGTTTTTCATTTCATATAATTTGATTTATTTTATTTTTAGCGAGAAATGAAAAGTTTAGTATATAGTGGTAAATAAAATAAAGTTTTTGTGTTAAATATACTGTGAGGATATTTAAAAAATAAACTGTCAATAACCACAAGAAAACTTTGAATATGTGTACGTGAGTTTTTCGTTAAAATGTGAAATAAAAAAAAAATCAAATTTAAATGTTATTTCAAACTGAACATGTTCAATTTAATTTGTGGTTTTAAAGTTTGATTTTATAAATCAATTGGAAAATTTAATTTTCCATTGTATATATAAATTTAATGTGATCAATAATTGTTTAATAAAATATTTAATGTATTATTTCTATAGAGAAAAAAACCACAATTGACCTTGTAAATTTATATTACTTTTTTTTTTTTTTTGGAATTTTATTCGTTAAATGATTCTCAAAGTCAACTGAATGTATTTTTAGTTGCATTGCATACCTTCTTCCCCTGATGTCAGACCACCAAGTAACAGTTTCTATTTCTTTATTTTAAATATCTCAGTTGGCACTGTAAAATTGATCAGTGTATCTAAATTTCATTCACATAATCAGTAATTTAAATAATTAAAATCTTTTATTTTTCTACTGACATTAACAAGATAATAAAAGTGATTTAAAATTGGATAATATAGTTAAATGGGTTGGGTTAATAAAATTAATTGCTGTGGTAATTTAATAATAATTTTTAAAATATATAACATTTTTATGTTCATTTTAATGTTGTCATTTGACATAATAAATATGTTGAAAAAATAATAATAAATAACAAGATAATAGAAATAAAAAGAAAAATAATAAAATTACTATGTTATCGTAATGCTTCGTTTGTCATAAAGAAAAATTATTTAACCGAAACGAAAATGATAATAGTCAATTCATAAATTATCATAGTTACGATTCAAATAAACTGACTGTTAGATAGTTTATGAGAGCGCATCACATCATTTTTATATATTTTTATATATATATATTTTATTTTATTATCCGGTGACTTGTGTCACAGTGTATATTATCATTGTCATCAGTATCAAGTTACTCGTATTCTTTTGCCGGAAACATCCCAACTAGATCAAAGTTAAAATAACAAAAAATAAATAAATTAATTAAATTTTAAATTAAAAAAAAATATCAACAAGTAAAAAAATATATATTTGAATTAAACTAATGATATTTATTTATTTTTATTTCAGGTTCAATTATGTTTCATGTGAAGCGACGTCCATCTGATCATGTACCACGTAAGAAAAAAAAGAAACCAACTAATAAATCAAGTGAATATGATCATCGTTATGATGATGAAAGAGTACCATTTTTATTGGAATTAAATCCAGATGGTACAGAAATCAGTAGTGGTGGAACAAGATATAAAATTGGTCCAAATGTAACTGAAGTTGGTACTGAAAGACCATATGGTCCACAGGCTGTACAAGCCCAAACCATAACTTTAAATGGTCCAACAGTTATGCCAAAACATTGTGTTATTGCATTTACTGATAATATTATAACACTAACACCATGTTCACGTGATGCACATACTTACGTTGACAATCAACGTATACAACATACAACAATTATACAGGTATACTATTATTATTAAATTATTTTGTTATAATTTTTTTTTTTTAAATATATTTTTATTTTTAAAACTTAATATTTGATACTTTGATGATGATAATGATGATGATTAAATATCATTAAGTAATATATTTTCTATTGTCTCTTGACATCAAAGAGCCATTACTTAACTTTATTATCGATTGATTGATTTTACCTTACGTTTTTTTTTTTTTCTGTTCAATGAACAGCGTAACAAGTTCACCGACTTTTTATTTTTATTTTATTATTATTGATTTACCCTATAAATTAAGTATGTTTGATGTTCAAGGCTTACAAAAATAAAATATAAAAAAAATAAATAATAGTAAAAATGAGAAAAAAAAAATATCTAATATTTCCTTGTACTATTTTTTGTTTTTTTATGTAACTTGTTACTGTAAATTTAAAATATCAATAATGTCAATTGCAAATGTTTATATACTTATTATCATTTTAAATTTTTATTTTATATTTGACATTGAATATTTTTTTTTTTATTGAATTTTTATTTGTTTATTTTTAGAATGGTGCAATCGTGAAATTTGGACCATCTTATACTTTTAAATTCATCGATCCAATTCCAGAGGATCGTGTTAGACGTCAAGACATCAATCGTCAGGCAAATTATGAATACGACAGGTGAGTTGATATAATAAATAATTAATTTGTTTAAATGTATTTGTATGTAAATTATTATTATAATAATAATTTGCTTATTATTTAACTGCTTGTTTGAATGTCATATGTATATTTGAGCATATTAAATAAGCCCTAATTTAATATACAATTAAATTATTCATCTACACTCTTGTAAACATTCATATTTATAAATTAAAAAATTTTATATTCATAATTTTAATTAATTAATTTATAATTTATTATAAGTTTATTATTATTTTATTGTTTTATTATTAATTCATTGTTATTTATTTGTTTTCATTTTTTTTTTTACATTTAATTTATTGCACGTATGTATCATAAAGACGTACACCTGACATAAATAATCAGGATGTTAATTCTGATAAAATACGTCCATCAACACCAACTGATGCACAACCACCACCAAATTCAAATCAATCAAGTCCAACAAAATCATCTACAGCAACAAGTCCACGTAATTCAATTCACAATACACAACAACAACAACAACAACAACAACAACAACAACAACAACAACAACAACAACAACAACAACAGCAAATACAACAACATCCACAACAACAACAGCAACAACAACAACAAACACCAACAGAAGCAATGCATAATTATGAAACAACATTTGACTTGGATGGAAATATTGAAACAGCAAGTTTAACTAGTAGTCGTGAAGGCAACAGGTAAGTTATTATTATTTTTATCATTGTTTTAATATTAATTAATAATTTAATTTAACTATTGACAATGTTATTTTATAAATTAATTAAAATAAAATAACAAACAAATAAAGAAAGAGACGAAAAAAGTAAGTCACTTGTGAAAATTAAAGGTAAAAATAAATATTAAAAAAAACTAAAGATAAAAATTTAGTTGAATGTTAATTTTGTATTATTTATATTTAAAAAATAATTAACACATAACAAATGTCATTTAAAACTTTTTTAAAATACCTTTCAAGCACAGTAATTGCAATTTTAAGTAAACTTGTATTATTTTTTTTTTGTTTAATTTAAAAATAAATTATCATTCATTAATTTATTTTTAATATAATAATTAAATTTTTTTTGTTTTTTAATTACAGATTATCTCATCAATCTGATCATATTCAGACACATGGTGCTGATCCAATTTTACCAGCAATATTGGATTTTGTTGAAGATACTGAAGATGTATTTTTCCATGCAATAATAACAGATGTTGATCCAATTGGTCCAATGAGTCCATCATTTAAATTATCACCAACATTTACTTTATATTTGGCAGCAAGATATCGTGCAAGTACTCATTATAAACCTGAGTTAACACCAACAGCAAGAGCTCATAGATTAACAGTAATGTTAATGAATGTTGCAACAATGATTCAGCAAGTTATATGTGAAAGATCTATGGATGGACCATCGTTATCGCTATGGCTTGCAAATGCATCTGAATTATTGCATTTTTTACAAAGTGATCGTCATATTGGACCATTTTCAGTAAATGCACAAAATACACTTCGTAATTCAGTAATAATGGCATTTACATCATTGATACATTGCGTATCAATTGAACTTAATACACCATTACGACATTTTATGTCAGATGTTGATGAGGCTGGTAAAGAAGAACCACTCATACAAATATTTACAAATATTATGGGTTTATTACGTGTATGTCGTGTTAATCCATCATTTACAATACAATTATTTAATCATTTATTTCATTCAATAAATGCAATATGCTTTAATTCACTTGTTGCTAATAATAAATTATGTGCAAGATGGTTTGGTAGACGTTTAAAATCACGTATTTGTGTATTAGAAGCATGGATTGAAGATCAAGGTCTTGAACATGCTGGACAATGTCATTTAGCAACAATAAAAGAAGCTGCACATTTATTACAAGCAGCAAAATATAATTCTCGTGATTTATCAGTCCTACAATCGAATTGTTCAAAATTAAATTCACTTCAAGTACGTGCATTATTACAAAAATATCAATCTGCAAATGATGAACCAAGATTAACATCTGATTTAATTGAAAATGTTGTACGTATGGCTGAACAATCAACTGATACAACTTTACGTGCACAACGTATTGAAATTAGACTTGAAGAAGAACCATCATTACCACTTGATTTATTATTCCCAGATGATGGTTATAATTGTGAATTAATACGTGGTATACCACCTGGTTTAGCTGAATTTTTAGCACCATTACAAAAAGAAGGATTATGTAGATTTGCTGGACAAGCAAATAGTCGAGGTTTTTGGACTATATATATGGTTGATTTACATCATCATAATATTAGAAGTCCAAGTGCTATGAGTAATAAATCAGCTGGTTATTCAGCTAATCAAGTAACACGTTATTCTAGTCAACCAGTTATCCAAACAATTAAATTACATAAATCAACAAATGGCATGGGACTTAGTATTGTTGCTGCTCGAGTAAGTTTATCATCTTAAAATTTTTTATATATTTTTATATATATATCTCGTAATTTTATTAACTTTTCAAATGAAAGCGACAGTTATACTGATTTTAATTTTTTTTTTTTTTTTTTTTTTTACCTATGAAGTCAGTAGACCGTAAAGTAATGCTTGTCATGCTTGAAATATTTTTATGTTCAAATGCGAACTTCCTTCTTCCCGTTTCTTTCTTTCCTTTCTTTTAATGTCCTTTTATTTTATTTTATTTTTTTGATTTTCTCTTTTCTCTTCTTACATGTTTTAAAAATACATGCTTTTTTTTTCCGTTATACTTGAAAGCTTTACAGTTAATATATAGATATATTTAAATTACTGTTGAGATTTATTTTGTTGATGTTTGTTTACACAGGGTACTGATCAAGAGCATCAAGGTGTTTATATTAAAAGTGTCGTTCCTGGAGGTGCTGCTGATGCGGTAAGTTTAAAACTTTTTACTTTTTTTTTTTTAATCCAAATTATCATTTATCATCTTGTCAATCAATGGATCTCAATCAAATTTTATTGTATTGTTATTCTATGTGCAAGAAGCATGATTCGTGTTATTCTATGTTTTTTTTTTTTTTTGTTTTCTTATATTTTTATTTAGGATAAACGTTTGAAAGCGGGAGATCAAATTCTTTCTGTTGATGGACAAAGTCTTGTTGGAATAACTCAAGAAAGGTATGTAAAAAATATATGAATATAAATATTTTATTTTTAAACATATTTAAAAGTTAAAAATAATAAAATAAATATATCCTAAATGAATTATAAATTTGTTATTTATTTTTGTTTTTTTGTTTTAAATTAAATTATACAGAGCTGCTGAGTATCTTGTACGAACTGGTGACCTAGTGGTACTTGAAATTGCCAAGCAAGCTGCTAAATATCATGGACTTGGTGGTCTTTTATCTCAGCCATCACCAGTCATGGGTCGTGGTGAGTCATAAATAAATAAATACATTTTTTTTTTTTTTTTATAAATATACATTTATCAAAACAATCAATAATTGGAAAAGGGATAATTTTAATACACAAAATACGGTGACGTTATATCCTCCTTTATCACAAAAAAAAAACATTCCAAATTTTTAATTAACAAATAATCAATAATAATGTGACTAATAAAATAATTGCTTTAGTAAAAATAAAATTATTGTAAATAACATCTAATCAATTTAACATATAACATTTGCTTTGAAATTAAAATTTAAAGAAAAATTAGTTTAAAATCAATTTGCAATTAACAACTGCTTTCTAACAAAAAAAAAAAAAACAAAAAATTTTGTCCTTTTAAGACACAGACCGTCCAGCACGTCCAAAATCTGTCCAATTAAATGCGGAACAGGCAAATAACATTCCACCAACATCATCACGTTCTATGGGTAATTTAGTACATGTATCAACAAACAACTTACACCACCAACAACAACAACAACATCAACAATATCGACAAGCATATTTAGATAACCAATCTGGACAAAATTATACAGGTGATGATAAAAATAATCATAATATAATGACAAAAAATACTAGCGGTAATAATAACTTATTAAAATATCCATCATATTCAACATCATCAAATGAAGATGATGATGATTATTATTATAAATTTATAAACAAACCAGAATATTTAATTTCAAATACTCGTAAAATTAATTCAATGAATAATTTTATTATAAAAACACAAAATAATACTAATTATTTATATTCCGATATAAAATTACATAAACCAGCGCTAATTTTACCTCAAAATAATATTGAGTATTCTTGCTATTACTCACGGCCATTGCCAAAAGTACAAGATGCTTTACCATCATCATCAACATCGTCATCATCAAGACCACTTTTAGAGACAAATAGATTTCGTCCAATTGCTACGTTTCATTATGATCCACCAAGTGATGATAATGATGATGATGATGAAGATGATGATCATAATAAGAATATAAATGTAAATAAAAATATTTTAAATTATAAAAATTATGAAGAAAAAGAAAAAGAAAGTAGAAAAGAAATATATTTTCACAATGAACCAATTAAAAATAATATTTTTGATAAAAATGAAGTAGAAGAGGAAGAAGATAATGCTATTGGAGGTGGTGATTTTATTGATTATAAATATGAAATAAAAAGCAACAGCCAAACAGCTGTATCAACATCATTAATGCATAAAATAATTCCAGATTTAAATATTGATTTGAGTGACTTAAATTGTGATACATCATGTGATGATATATTAAATATGGATAAACATGAAATAACAAATGATGATGTACCATTTGGATGTGGACGTGTTGTTGCATTAGCACAACATTTTACTCAATTATTTAATGATAATATAAATTATAATAATAATAATAATAATAATTCATTACGTCAATTTTTATCTGAACCAGATATTAATTTACCAATGAATAATAGTAATTTAAATTATAGAGAATGTAAATCTGAAGATGATTTATTTAATTGTGATAAAAATAATAAATATAGTAAGAATTTTGTTGAGATAAATGAAGATTTTATTATTGAAAATTCAAGTAATTTTAATGATAAAAATTATAAAGAATTGAGTAATAAAAGTAGCTCAAAATTATCATTGGAAGAACAAGAAATATTATTACAACAAGTTGATGATTTTTTTGATCTTGATAATATTGATGCTCCATTTAGTTTACCACATGAAAATGCATCATCAGATTGTAAATATAATAATAATAGTAATGAAGAGAATAGTAATCATGATTTAAGTACAAAATATTTTATATCAGAAATAATAACAAAACAAGAAAAATGTCAATCACCAGAAGAAGTGTCAACTGATGAAAGCACTTCAAATAGTAAACAAAGTGTCATTGAAGTATCATCATCATCATGTCACAAACAAAAATTAACAACTAATATTATTACAAAAAATTATCATAGTAAATCATTACCAATATTATCATCTTCAATGAATAATAATAATAATAAATTTAAATTTGAAAAAAATAAAGAAATTTATAATATGACAACAAAAGAATTTTCATCAATAAATAATGAAAATAAAATAATTAAAAAATCAACGAGTAGTGAATCAAAATTAAATAAAAATAATAATAAAATAATAAAATTTCCAAATTCATTTATACGAACAAAAAAGTTATCAAAAAGTGAAAATATATTGAATAAAAAAAAAATAATTAAAAAAAAAAACAATGGTGATGATGATGTTATCAATGAAACAGTTAGCAACGATTTTAAAAAAATAAAAAAATATAATTCAAATCCTCATCTGATAAATAAACAATTAAATTTCAATAAAAAATCTCGTATTAATAATAATAATAATTATTTAATAAATATGAGATTATTAATAAATAAAAATAAAGAAAAAAAATCAAAAAGTGATAATGATTTATCAAATTGTAAAAAAATAAAACCACAATTTGTAAATGGTGATTGGATTTTTCCTTGTGATTTTGATAATGATATTAATTCATTAGCTTATAATAGTAAATTGTCATTTTCAACAAGTGATAATATATTAAATGATAATGTAATTGAATATTACAATGATTGGAATATTGAAAAACCTAAAAATAATAAATTACCATGTAGCCAGTCATTACCGATAATTAAATATATAAAAAAAAATACCCCAACAAAGACAATGATAACGACGATGATGACAACAAAACCATCATCATCATCATCATCATCACCACCAACACTACCACCACGACGACCAACAAAAAATGATTGGATTGTTTGCAATTGTCCAACGTTGGATAATAATCCATATTATCGTAAGCTGTTGCTAATTATCAAAAATTGAATGCACAGCCTGGTTCAGTTTAAATGTTTTTATTATTTATGAGTTTTCATTATTTGCTCATATTAATGGTCTTGTTTTATTTATAATAATTTATTAATTATCAACAAAATGCTCGCTTAATTTTATTAAACATTATGTGCATGTTAAATTATTGTTAATTGCATGATTATTAGTATTTTAATTTAATGTTTAATATATATTTAATTATCACTGCTATATACATTATTATTTATTTATTTTTTTTACATATATTAATATGCAAAAAGCATGATTATTAACCAAATTTTTGTGTTTTTTTTTTTTCTTTTTTATTTTGCATCTTGTGAAAATGCAGGATCACGTCGCATGAGTGAACGCGATCTTCCATCACGCCTCGGCCATGAACCAGGTCATCAACAAATTCATAGCAGCAAATCTGTACCAGCACTGCACAGTAAGTAATAAATGTACAAGCTGCTTTTTTTTTTTTCCTCAAAGCTGCTTACCTAACTAACATCAATATCCAAAAAAAAAAAACCCGCGTCACTGGATATGCATAAATGTGATATTATATTCATTATGTACATCACCAAAAAATTACTATTATTCCTTTTTTTTTTTCCTTCATAATTTTATTGTTATTATTATTTTTTTATAATTTTTTTTTAGATGTAGGAACAAGTGAGGGTAAACAACAGCATGAAGTATTTAATCCTGGATTTAGTAGGGCATCATCAAGTAATAGTGTTACACCACCAGTACAACCACCACCAATGCCAGCAATGAATGGAGCAACATCACTTCGTTCACGGTATTAAATTTAATTTAAAAATAATTTTATATATTTTCTTTATATATTATTATTATTATTATTATTATTTTATGATTTTATATTTATTTATTTATTTAGATCAAGTCATAATTTACATGATACAATGAGAACAACAGGTACTTTACCTCCATCAGGTTTAGTAAGTCGTCAACAATCATCACCAAATCTTACACCAACACAATCATCACATGGTAATAATAATCCACAAGTTAATTCACAAAGTATTGATGCCGAAAGGCATTATCAAAATTTAAGTGTATATCGTCATCAAGATCAAATAATACCACCAATGAAACAACAACCAAGTCCACCTCAACCAATTGATGAACGTAATAATAATAATACTCTTTATACACAACAAAAAAATTTACGTGGTTCACAAAATTCATTAAATCGTCCAACAAATGATATGGTTCAACATCAAACATTATCACGTGATCGTCCAATATCAGCTTATATACCACAACAACAAAATATCATTGGTGGTGGAGGAGGAGGAATAGGACAACAAGGATATGGTTTAAATCAAATGACACATCAATTGCAACAACCACCAAGATCACAATCATCAAAAGATATAATAAGACAAGAAGCAAAATTACAAGAAATGCAAGAAGAAGTAAGACGTCGTGAATTACGTGGTGGTATGCCAAATGGTCCATCAATTATTAATCAATATAGACCAAATGCATATAATCAACGTCCAACAACAGCTGCACAAGTTGCTAATTTAATGAGACCAACAAGACCACCAGTTATTGGTTCAACTCCAAATCTTGCATCACCAAATTCACCAAATTATTATGGTTATCAACAACAACAACAACAACAATTTGCTGCTAATCAATATGGACAATTTAATAATAACAATAATATAAATAATAATAATGTTAATAGTGTTAATAATAATAATGTTAATAGTATAAATAATAATAATAATATAAAACCACAACAAATATCAAATCAATATGCAGTTGTACCAAAAAAAGGTGATCCAGCACGTATTGGTAATCATCAAATTGATACAACAATAACAAGAGATTATAATTGTGATAGCAATCGTCAAATTATGGAACATAATCGTCAATTTGTTGGTAGTCAATATTCAAATGGACAATATCAAATTAATCATAATGGTAATAATGATATTAATAATGATGATATATCACCACCAATTAGACCATTATTACCAGATGATGTTGGATATAGAGAAAGTCCACCACCACCACCATTAAATACAACAACACATCCATTATATAGTAAACAAACAGATATTGGTTATACAGCAAGTATGCAAGATCTTCCACGTGGTAGTTATTATCCAAATTCTGGTAATACAACACCAGCAGCAGCAATAACAACAACAACAACAACAACACCAACAACAACACAACAAACACGTCAATATCAATATAATGCAACAAATCCATGGCAACGTGAAGAACGTGAAAAAGAACAAGCACGTCGTCGTGAAGCAGCACGTTTATGGCGTGATCAACAAATTATTGAATTAAGTTCACAAAATCATCGTACATCACAACAAGATGAACAATTACGTGCATTACAACTTGAACGTGATTTTCAAAAACGTGCTGAAGAAGCAGCAAATCAACAAGATGAAGATGATGATAATACTGATATTGATAATGAAAGTACACAACGTGTACAAGGTTTATTAAGAATGGCTGCTAATAATCAAGATAATAAAATTAATCATACAAATAATAATAATAATAATAATAATAATACATTAATTAGAAATACTATTAATAATCAATCATTACGTGGACAAAACTATCCACAACCAGTTGCAAGTCAATTACAATCAACAATTGTACCATTACATACAGCAAGTAGTCAACTTGGTATTGGACAAAATCAACAAAATAATGATACAATTAATAATAATAATAATAATAATATACATATGACACAATTACAACAACAAAATACAAATTTAATTGGACAATCACCAAGTATTATACAACAACAAAATTATAATCAATCTGGTCAATTAATTAATAATAATAATAACAATAACAATAATATTATTCATAATAATAACAATAATAATAAAACAAATATGCAAATTATACAAGATGAACGTGAACGTCAGCGTAAAATTGATGATTACAAAAGAAAACAACAACAAATTGATTATGATGATAATCAAAAAAGACGAGATGATGATATTAAACTCTTGCTTCTTCAACAACAGCAACAACAACAAATGTATCATAATAAAAATCAACAACAATCAAATCCAAATATGTTAAGATTGGATAATCTCGTTATAAATAGACCAGTATCACCAACAGCATCACAAAATGGAAATGATATTGCACCACCACCACCTGAAAGAGGATCAAGTTATACTGTTATGTCACAACAATCTGCATTACGATCAAATACTGGATCATTAACACCAAATACACCAATTAATCAATCACAAATAACACCAACAATAACACCAACAATAACACCAGCAATATCAACAACTAAAAGAGTTTCATTTCATGATGTAAATGCAAATAATGAACAAATATCTAAAACAACAACAACGTCAAATTCAAATGTTATTTCAAATAATCAGTCTTCAATCATGGATACTATTCGTGAAGATCCAAATGTAAGTATCTTATTTTATTAAAATATTACATTTACAGATTAATCTTATTATTATAATAATCCATGCTTTGATATTTAATTCCAAAATAATGATGTAAATTTCTCGCAATAATGCAATTTCTATTGGCTCATATTCATTGTGTTTACATAGTATTATATTTTTTTTATTTTGTCTTTGATAGCTTATTAATTAATTAATAATAAAAAAATAAAAATATTTTTTTTTTATCAAGTTAATATACAATGAATATTGGCTAATTAAATAAATTAAACTAATAGATTTTAATTATTTTAATTCAAACACTTATCACAATATTTAATAATATATTTTTTTGGATAAATGCACATTCACAAATACACACATCCTTTTGGCAGATGTCCTGAGTAAGGTATCACTATTATAAATTTTTTTAGGAACTTTAAAATATGTGTGTGTGTATATATTTTTTAATTATTTTTGTAGTTGATTTAATTAAAATTGACAATGTGCATGGAATTTATTTTGTTTTTAATTTTTTGCATATTGTTTTTTATTTAATATATAATTTGATTTAATTAATTAGTAGACATTTATATTACGAATTTAGAATAATACTTATATAATGTTAAAGACTTGTTAAATATGTATAAATATAAATTTTTTTTTTATTTTTAATTATTTCAGAATTTCATTAATGACGCAGAAATTTTCTTGGCATCTCCAAAAACACCTGAAGGACCTGGACAATTTAATAACTCGACACCGGGTGTTATTGGTGCCCAAGAAGTATACAAGTATGTTTAATTTTTATTAAATTTTAAGTCTCTATTTGTTTATTTATTATTTATTTAATTTATTTAATTTTTTTGTGTGTAAATATTATAGTGATCCAAGACACAAACGATTAGCTGAAAAACAACGACTAATGATGAATGCACAGCCAGGTGAAGTACCAGAAAAACTTAGTTTTAAAGAAAAAATGAAAATGTTTGCTAAAGAAACTGGTGAAGATGGTACACCACGAGATAAAGTTAAAATATCTCGTGCACAAAGAGAAATTGATAATATTGGTAGTCCACTAAGTCCCAACAATAATAATAATAATATCAACAACAATAATAACAACTATAAAAGTTGAAATTAATTATTTCGAAATAAAATAAAATTACTAATAAATAATTAAAATTATCAAAATATATATAAACAAATATTTAGCAATTTGTTGTAATTAATTATATATCATAAATAATTAATAATTATGATGAAAAATAATAATAATAATAATAACGACAATGATAAATGTTTAAATAAATGTGTCAAATATTTAGAAATAAAATTAATATCTTTTTTTTTTTTCATTTTTTTTTTTTTTTTTTTTGCGGTATAAAGACAATTTATTTAAACCGTATTATAATTTAATAATAATACACAAGATATTTTTTTATATCATTTGTAAATAACTTACAATTATAATATAATTATTATTATCATACAGGATATATAATTATAATTGTTTATTATTATTGTTGTTTGATATTTAATCAGCAAATATTAGATAAAAAGTATTATCAAGTATTGTTTGTTTTTTTTTTATATATATAATGATAATAATAATAATAAGTGACAATTAATATTTGTGTTAAAATAATGAAAGTAAAAAAAAAAAAAAAAATGAAAATAATTATGAATAAATTTCATTGTTCGCCGTATCGTTTGAGCAATTAAAATATTATTTTTAGCGATTGATATAATTTGCTCGAATGCTTCCCTTGATTCAATGAGTTGATCAAGATTTAAAAAATGTTTTTTTTTATGTTTTATTATTTTCATTCAATTAATTATTTATAATTGAAAAACGATTTATTAATTGTAATTGACAAAATTGATTTAATGTTAATGTATAAATGAATTTATTGAATTTTGATGAATATTTAAAATTATGTAAATTTATTTAATTTTTATTATATATGTGTAATTAAGTGAATGTAATATTGAGAGGATGTTTGAAGCGCAAACTACAGCCAGGTATATAATCTTTATATATTTTTATTGTTTGAAAACAAGTATCATCGTTCTATTTTTTTTTTTTTTCGTTTTTTGTATGAAAAAAAAAAAAAAAGCTATTTATATTATTTGACAATATTTTTTGTGACGTTGGCAGTTTATTAGCAGGATTTTTTTTAAATTAATTAATTTATTATTATTAATATTGTGTTATTTATGAATTTATGAAAATAATTTTCATGTGAAAATTGGTTAAACACTAGGCAATTAATTTAAAATTAGAACAAATGAAAAGGAATATCTTTTTTTTTTTCTTTTCTATTGTGTCAGTAGTTTTTGATCAAACATCCTCAATAATAAATTGGTATATTTTAAAATCACAGAGTCAAGAGCTTGATGTAAAAAAAAAAAAAAAATCTTTGATGTTAAGTATTAAAATCAAAATCATTTAATTAATATTTGATTAATTAGTAATTGGAAAAAAAAAAAAAATAAAAAATAATAATTCAATATAAATTTTAAATTTGTAAACAAAAAAAAAAAAAATTATTAACATCAAAATTAAGAACACAAACAATTTTTCTTATATCATTTTATTTATTTTTTATTTCAACATCAAAAAAAAGGTATGTCAAAGTCAGTCGTAGTATTTTTTTTTTTTTTTTAATTTATTTTTTAATTAAAAAAAAAAGAAAAAAAACTTAATTAATATATATATTTTCTTGATATTATTTTTATTTATTTTAACAAGAGTTATTTTTGCTAATATTCACATTAATTTTCTCATAATAATTATCAAATTTATTCAAGTGTTATAAAATAACTTTCTTTGAAATAATTCATGTATTTTGTTAATTAACATTTCAAAGAAAATTTATTTATAAAAAAAATATTGTCGTTAGATGTTTGAGTTTATCATCATCATCTTAGTAACTAATTAAAGTTTAACTAAACTCACTTATAATTTTATATAATTTTTGGAAACAAAAATATTATGTGTATATAAGCAAAATAATTAATTTAAATTTTAATATGAAAATAGTTTAAAACAACAATATGTATCGTTTCAATGATATATTTATAGCAATAACAAATTAATTATTTACTTATTTTCTTTCAGAATTTCTGATGCTTGTTAGTGCAAGTGTGATGAATTAGAGCCAAAGAGTATGAGTAATGAATCACTGATGATGATTTCTTGGGTAATATTGATGCAACAAGTCTAGCAGTTCTAATATTAAATAGAATAAATATTTTTAAATATGGCTTATTAATAATGAGTCATTATTAATGATAAGTAAGTTATAGGTACATATTTTTTTTATTTATTCATTTACTTCTGGTGAATGTCACAGTCCTAAAATAATATTATTTTCTTTTTTTTTTTTTTATAGTATATAAATTAAATCAAACTATTATTTAAATTTGCCTTTATTTAAAACTTTTTATTAATTTAATTTTTTAATTAAAAATAAAACAGGCAATATTTTATATTAATTTTTTTTACATTTTTTTTTTTTTTTTGATATTCACAGATAGTTTTTTACTCGTAGTTCGATAAATTAGTATATATTATGAAAAGCCGATGGGCTATAAACAAACTTACTCTAATAATTATTTTTTAATTAAATAATAGATAAAATATAATAAAACTTTGTTGTTAGTAATAAACTTGGCTGTTCACCAGTAGTAATAAATGTTTTCAAATGTTAGAAATTAATTTTAACATAGTTTATCATATTTCATAACAATTTTTTTTTATTTAATTATTTTTCATTAGAAATCATAATTATTTATTAGAAAAAACAAAAAGTATTTTTCTTCATATCTTACCTGAATTGTAAAATTTATTTTTCATGCAAGATGTGAAGATAAATATTGTAACGAAATGACTGTCTTTTAAGCAATTAATTTTTGTTCACTGCCAAAGTTAAGCCGATGAATTAGCGACAATCCCAAAGCAGAAATAATGAATCACAGAGAGATAAAACGAAATAGATTAGTTTTTTTTTAATTGAAAATTTTTTCATTTTTATAAACGAAACGTGTCACTGCCCGTAAGGACGAGAACACCAAATTTCGTACTTTTTTTATTCAGAGAAAAAAAGACAGTTATCTTCTAAGAAAATTTTTAAAAATATACTTTACTTATTTTCTTTTTTTAAATTTTAAAAAATTTAAAAATTGAGTTTTTTTTTTTTTTTATTTAAAAAAAGAAAATAATACCTCGCTTAAAATAATCCGTCCTTCAACAAAAAAATAGTACAACTTTGTAATTAGTGCCTTATAAGTGTTAGATTTTAAACAAAGAGTTGGACACTGGTCATTTGAGTATTTATGTAATTTCAAAATTAAATTAATTTATTTTAAATAATTAATAAATTATAATAATAAATAATAAATTATAATAAAATTAAGCAATATAATAATATTATCTTTAAGCAATAATTGGAAATAAGATTGTAAACTTTTAGATTTTATTATGATTTTAAAAATAATTTTGTTATCAGTGTCTAACTCTTTAAATAATTTATTGAATTAATTCTTAGAGAAATGTCGAAGCGATTTAATCGATTTTTGACATTTCAATGTAAAAAAAAACTGCTAGACTTGATGTATAATATTACACTTGATGACAAGAACAGAATGCTGAAAAAAAATTAGTAAATTTAATATTTTATTATGTTTGAAATGAGGTCAGTTTATTTTTGATTTTAATCGAATTTAACTTAAAAATTTTTCATGTCACTTGAATTAGTAATATTTTGCCAGGTCAGGACAATCATCAGCTTCACAAATTTTATTTTAAACTATGTTCTACATTTTTGTTTTATTTATTAATTTATTTTTATCTACAATTTGTTTTTTAATTTGTAATTAGAATTTATTTATTCTTTAAATTTCTTTTATATTATTTTATAAAAGATTATTAATTTTTTTGGAGGAAACGACTGAGCTTGAAGTAAGTTTATTTTTTTTAATTAATTTAATTTACATAAATTAGAAATATCAAATATATTTTAATATAAAAATTTATCATTTTACTAATTTTTTTAAATTTTATTTTTCAGAAAATTTAGCTACACAACGTATCAGTAACGTTCTTTTTTTTTTTTTTTTTTTTTTATATTATTTTGTTTATCAATTATAAAATACAAATTGGTGACTTTAAAATTGGTATAAATATCGAGTCAATATTTGAATAATTAACATCAACAGATATATTTAAGTGTTTTTTATGTAATTGTATTGATCTATTTATTATCTCTTTTTCTTTTTAAATTCTGCTATAGCGTCTTTATTCTAAATCTATTTAAAAGATAAAAATATTTGAAAAAATAAATTTTAAACTCGTCCATAAATATTATATTCACCTATACTTGTCAATTCTATAAATTAAATATATATCTACAAAGAATAAAACAATTATTCTACTAATATCTTTAAAATTAAATATTCTCAAAAATATTATATTTATTAACAGTAACTAAATGTTTATAAAAAAATTAAAAAAAAAAAACAAAAAAAAATATAAGATGTTTACATTAAATAGTTTATTTATCGGTGGAATTAAAAAAAAAATATTGATGTATGAAAAAATTTAAAAAAAGTTATCAACGAAAAAAATTAAAAAAAGCTTATGGTAATTTTAACAAACAAAAAAAATAAATTGTTTTAGATTGATAAATTAAAAAAAATATTTATTTTCATTATATTGTTATTTACATTTTCAAAATTTACTTTGTATTTATTTATTATAAATACAAAGAAAAAATTACAATGATTTACCTCATCAAAAATGAAAGTATTAAAATTCGTAAAAATTTGATCAAATAATTACAAAAATAAATAACAAATATCAATTATTAATATATAATAAATAAATAAATATGAATGGTAATAAATGGCTAAAAAATATATGTATTCTCAATGGAAAAAAATTATATATTTCAAATTTGATGTAAAAGTTATAAAATAAATGCTCAACGGACTCTGTGAAATTCATCTATTTATTTTACAAATTCATACAGATGAAAAAATTCAACAGCATCATATAAGAAGAGGACTCAAAGAATTTAATTTTAATTTTGTGCATGTTATTAAAAAACTCAGTAAAAATATTATTTTTAGAAAAAGTATATTGTAAATATTATTTTAGAAAAAGTATACTGTAAATATTATAGCAGTTTTAATTTTAACTGCTCTAATTCATTTTTTAATTTTGTTAATTCATCATTTAACTCTTTATTTTGTACTTTTAATTTGTTATTTTCTTTTTTTAATTTTTCAATTTCTGTATCATTTTTTTTACTAATATCAGGTGTTAATTCATGAAGCAAGCTTTTTGTTGATGGACGTTTTTTTGGATCTTTTTCAATAAGACGTTTTATAAATTCACACTGAAATTTAACATTAAAAATTTAATGATAAATTGGTAAGTTAAATTTAAAATAATAGTAATATATATTTACCCATTCTGGATATTGTTGATAATGGCTATCACTAAATTTTCCTTCTTTAGCTTGACTGATTAATTGACTACGTTCCATAGCAGTTGACATTGGAAATAGGAGTTCAAAAAATATAATACCAAAGCTATATACATCACTCTGGAAATTAAATTCATTAAAATGGATTATATATTTAATATAACAAATATTAAATAATAAATTAACGTACTTTTGGATCACACTGTCCTTGAAGCTGTTCAGGTGCAGCATAAACTTGAGTTCCCATTGCTGGATGACTTTCTCGTTGTAATGGACATGTCAATCCAAAATCACCAAGTTGAATACGAAGACTTCCAGATGTATCAATGAATATATTACTTGGCTGGTATAAAAATAAATGAAATAAATCAAGATACATTAATCAAAAAAAAAGAAAAAAAGGAAAGAAAAAAAAAATTACTTTAATGTCGTGATGAACAGCACCAAGAGAATGCATGTAATGAAGACCTTCAAGTGTTTGTTTTGATATTTCAATTATAAATGATATTGGTGTTGGCTCTTGCCTTTTATCCATCCACTCTCTTAAAGTTTCTTCACATAAAGCCATTTGTATATACAACGTTGCAAAACTATCCTAAAAATAATATAAAATTTATTAACATAATAATAAATTAAAAAATAGAGTTAATTAAATAATTACTCTTTTTGATGAATTATATCGTGTAACGTGATTTTGGCTTGTTGGTGACTGATCATTACTGGAACCAGTCTCACTAGTCTCACTAGTCTCATTGTTATTTGAAGGACTTTCAACTGAACTATTATTTATAACATCTGAACTGTTATATCTAAAAGAAATATCATCATCTTCATCTTCTGGTTCTCCTTCTTCTTTTACATTTTTTTTATTGTTATCAGTAGAAGCTTTAAAAGAAACAAGATTTGAATTACTACCATCTCTAAAAGAAATATCATCATCTTCATCATCTTCTTCTGGTTCTTCTTCTTCTTTTACATTTTGTTTATTGCTATCAGTAGAAGCTCTAAAAGAAACGAGATCTGAACTACTATCTCTAAAAGAAATATCATCATCTTCATCTTCTTCTTCTTCTTCTTCCTCTTCTTCTAGTTCTTCTAGTTCTAATTCTTCTAATTCTTCATCTTTATTATTACTAATAGAGGCACTACTTTGATCCTTAATTTTTTTACCTAAAAGAAAAATATATTCTTCAAGTATAAAAATATTAATCACAAGTATAAATTAAAAATACATACCAGTCTTGTTATTTTTATTACTATTATAATTTATTGAATTAGATTTATTACTATTTTGTTTAATATTATTTGAACTATTTTCATTATTTGTACTATCTTGACAAGAGTCATCCTGACTATTAGTCAATTTATTTTGACTACATGAATAATAATCATGTCGAACAAATGTTGGTAGATTTTTTTCAATCCATGCACCTTTATAAGCAACAATATTTGTATGATTAAATTTAGCTAATATTTTAACTTCTTTTAAATGTTTTATTATTGATTTAACTCTTCCTGATCTAACAGTAATTTTTTTAATAGCATACTCATTTCCATCAACTTTATTACGTGCTCTGTAAACACTACCAAAACCACCAGATGCTATAAAACCAATTTCATCAAATTGAATTAAGTAATCTGACATCATAATTCTTGGGCTGAAATTTAATAAACAATTTTTATATTAAATATTAGAATTATTAAAGAAAATAAAATATAAAATTAATATGTACTCTGGTAATTTAACTATGTCATCACTTCCAATTGCTTGCTTAGCAACCATGAGAAGACCAAATAGAGCTTTTTGATGTTGTCCACGTAATGTATCAAACTCAGGTTGTATGTATGACTTATTAATCAAATTCATATCAAACAATAAATCACAATAAGCTGTAATGACATATTAAAGTTATTAAATCAATATATTGTCTTACTTTAAATCAATTTTATGTAATTATTTATTTATTAACCAACCTCTGTAGAGTTTATTCTTAAGAGCTGGCTCATTTTCCCACATGGAACAGATCAGTGTAAGAAGAGATTCAATAAGTAAACTTGTTGATGTATCAACTCGACCAATTGCTCTAGGTCTAGAGCGAGATGCTTCAATACGTTCTAGTTTCCAAGAATCATTACCTGTCATTAAAATAACATAATATTATTGTCATAATTACATTTTTTTAATTGTTGTTAAGAGATAGATGTTATATTTTATTTTTAAATTAAGGTTATTCATTATAGACATACCTTGATCAACTGTGGCTATTGTTGATAACTCTGACCAGACATCATCATCATCATCAGCAGCAGTAGAAGCACAACTTTCATTCATTTTTAATAATTATTTTAATGTTAATTAAAATGAGTTTTATTTTAGTATTTTTACATCACTTTTACTAGTTTGTTTTGTTTTGGTTTGTTGTTCTGGATAATCTGGATCATTCTTAAACTCATGCTTGGAGTTTGGACTAGTGCTGGACTAGTGCTACGTTAGTATTCATAGTTGACGCTAAGAGACGCCACTTTTTTTTACTCGTATTATATGCTATTTTAATAAATATCCTCCTAAAATCTTCTTGTAAAATAGGAAAAAAATAATAATCTAAAAACAAAATACCTCCTTGTATATTCTGTATTACCTCTTTGATTATTCTACATTCCTGATATAAAGAATCAATTTTTTTTTTTAATTTTAAAAGATTTTTGAAAATAGTAAAAAAAACATAAACGATAAGCGCATAATTCCCAAAATACAAAATACCTCTTTGCCTGTTATGTATTCCTGTTCATATTCTTTATTTTTTTTACAGAAATTTTAAAAATAATTAAATAAAATTAAGAAAATATAAATAAAAAGAGATAGTCAAATGAAAAACAAAATACCTCTTTGCCTGTTCTATATTCCTGTTCAAAATCTTCATTTTTTCTAAAGAAATTTTAAAAATAATTAAATAAAATTAGGGAATTATAAATAAAAAGAGGTAAGTCAAATGAAATACGAAATACCTCTTTGCCTGTTCTATATTCCTGTTCAAAATCTTCATTTTTTCTAAAGAAATTTTAAAAATAATTAAATAAAATTGGGGAATTATAAATAAAAAGAGGTAAGTCAAATAAAATACGGAATACCTCTTTGCCTGTTCTACATTCCTGATCAAAAAGTAATTTTTATCTTTTTTTTTTCTTATTACTTTTGAAAATAATAATGTTATTTTAAAAGTATTAGGAAAACAGGGAAGACAGGAGGTGAACCATGAATGAAAAGAAATACCTCTTTCCCTGTTCTATATTCCTGTTCGAAAAGAAATCTTTTATCTTTATTCTTTCTCATTTTTTTTAACGATATCAAGTTTATTTTCAAAGTATTAGGAAAACAAGAAAGACAGGAGGTAAACCATAAACGAAATTGAATACCTCTTTTCCTGTTCTATTACCCCAATACAACACTTTATTTTTTATTATTAAATGCAAATAGTTTACCTCTATAGTTCCTAAAAAAAATAATAAATAGCGCTGAACTTGTTAACTCAAAAAATACCTCTTTGCCTGTTTTACAACCCTGATAAAACAGCCCTCTTCTATCTATGAAATTTAAATATGTTGTCTCTATAGTTCCTATGAGAAAGGCCAGATGGCGCTAAACTTGTTAACTCAAAAAATACCTCTTTTTATGTTCTACAACCCTGATAAAACAACCCTCTTCTATCTATTAAATTTATATGTGTTTACCCTATAGTTCCTATTAAAAACACCAGGTGGCGCCAAACTTGTTATCTAAAAAAATACCTCTTTTCATGTTCTACAACCCTGATAAAACAGCCCTTTTCTATCTATTGAATTTAAATGTGTTTCCTCTATAATTTCTATTAAAACCACCAGATGGCGCCAAGCTTGTTATCTAAAAAAACACCTCTTTTCATGTTCTACAACCCTGATAAAACAGACCTCTTCTATCTATGATATTTCAATGTGTTTACCATATAGTTCCTAAAAAAAATAATAGATGGCGCTGAACTTGTTAACTCAAGAAATACCTCTTTGCCTGTTCTATAACCCTGATAAAACAGCCCTCTTCTATCAATGATCTTTCAATGTGTTTACCCTATAGTTCTAAAGAAAAACAATAGATGGCGCTTCATAGTGTGGCGCAAAAAATACCTCTTTTTCTGTTCTACAACCCTGATAAAACAGCCTTCCTCTAACTATGATATTTTAATGTTTTTACCATATAGTTCTAAAGAAAAACAATAGATGGCGCTTCGTAGTGTGGCGCAAAAAATACCTCTTTTCCTGTTCTACAACCCTGATAAAACAGCCCTCTTCTATCTATTAATTTTCAATGTTTTTACCATATAGTTCTAAAGAAAAACAATAGATGGCGCTTCGTAGTGTGGCGCAAAAAATACCTCTTTTCCTGTTCTATAACCCTGATAAAACAGCCTTCCTCTATCTATAATATTTCAATGTGTTTACCTATATAGTTCCCAAAAAAATCAATAGATGGCGCCACTTGTTCAATAAAATTTCAAAAAATATCAAATACCTCTTTGCTCATTCTATGATCCTGATACTCGAAAATTTTTTCCCACAAATTTCTGAAATTTAAAAAAAAAAATTTTTTTTTGAAAATACCTCCTCGCTTATTCTATGTTCCTGATACTTAAAAATTTTTTTTTCTATAAAATTTCAAAAAATTTGTGAAAAAAAAAATATTCGAGTATCAGGAACATAGAATGGCCATATATTTTCTGTAATATGGAATACCTTTCCAGCTTATTCTATGTTCCCATACATAAAATAAGATTTTTCCACAAATTTTTTGAAATTTGATGGGAAAAAAATTTTTTGAGTATCCGGAACATAGAATGAGCAAGGAGGTATTTTCAAAAATATGAAATACCTCCTTGCTCATTCTATGTTCCTAATACAAATCCAAGATTTTTCCACAAATTTTTTGAAATTTGATAGAAAAAAAATTATTCGAGTATCAGGAACATAGAATGAGCAAGGAGGTATTTTCAAAAATATCAAAATACCTCTTCGGTCATTCTATGTTCCTGATACTCAAATATTTTTTTTTCTATAAAATTTCAAAATATTTGTAGAAAAATCATAAGTTTGTATTAGGAATATAGAATGAGCAAGGAGGTATTTTCAAAAATATCAAAATACCTCTTTGCTCATTCTATGTTCCTGATACTCGTATATTTTTTTTTCTATAAAATTTCAAAATATTTGTGGAAAATCATGAATTTGTATTAGGAATATAGATTAATGAAAGAGGTATTTTCAATATTTTTAAAATTTTTCTAATTTGTATTAGGAATATAGAATATGAAAAGAGGTATTTCTTAAAATTATTTTTCGAGGTTTATTAAATAAAATATGACACAATTATTAGGATTATTTTTTTAACAAATCATTTATTGTCTACTTTACAGATGTAATGTTACATCGACGTGTTTCCATACTTAATCATTAAATTTTTTATTAAAATCTTTTTTATCTTTTCGATATAATTAAAACTAATCATAGCATACTTTTTTATTTTTTTAGCTCATTATTAAAACGTTATTTTTTTTAATATAAAAAGTTAATTATAAACATTTAAATATAAGTCATTATTTTTTTAATTTAAATGTCCTTCTTCTCCGACTGCCAAAAGCAGATGCATAATGGCGTAACCAATAAAAAATCGACTAACAGATTTACTCTGTATCTACCCTTTGTTTTTGATTTCAGTCTTCCACTTTGTCTGTTAGGTGACTTTGAGAATTAGACCCCTGTGTACATATCTCACTCAAACAAAAGCCTTGGCAGTGAATGACAGCTTTATTCATCACAAATCAAAACTGTAACATAAAAAATAACAACATTATATTAATAAAACAATGGCAACATCTGGGCTATTAACATTTGGAATATTAATGGTAATTTTGTGACTCTATAAAACAATTAAAATATTTAAATTCATTTATATATTTTCAATAACAATTTTCAGAAGTTAAAAAAAAAAGATTATGCAGCAGGAAAAGTTACACCAATTCTTCAAGTATTGGTAAGTTGTTAAACGTATTTAAACAAACAATATTAATTAATGTAATAAATATAATTTAATTTACAATAAGAAAATATATATCCACAGGATGTATCAAGAATCAAATCATCAGTTTACTTACTCGTTGTATCTGATGGAGAAATGACATCATTTGCAAAATTAATTGTAGATCCAGAAACATACAAAATTAAAGTTGATCGATACTCAATCATTGAATTGGTTGAATACGAATCATGCTGGGCCAAGTATGACACAAAGTATGTTTACAAAAATTCCATAATTATATACAATCTACCTCATGCTAAGTTATATTAATATTGAATGTTTAATTATCCAGATACACATTGTTGATCCATGAATTGATTATTAAAAAACGTGGTAAATACATCAAAGGAAAAATTGATTCAACAACAGTTGATGTATATTGTTCTTCACCCAGTGAACAATCAAATATGAGCTGGGAAAGTATGAGTGATGACTCCAATGAATCCAATGACTCCAAGGTCTCTTTTGAACTTATATACACAATAACCATATAATTTAGTTTACATTTTACCGGTCAAAATATTATTAAAAATTATTTTTTAACAACAAACAATTCATTGAGTTAATCCGATGCAAAATAATTACATTATCATTGTGTCTTCAAACAATATGTAAAAATGACATACAATCATTATTTCGATTTTGTCTTTAAACAGTGAAAAATCAATTTTCCAAAAACTGTTTTAAAACAAAAATATTGTAACTATTTATCAAAGCCTTAAATAATTATTAATCATTAAAAAACACAATAATTATTAAGTGATAATTAAAAGTATAAAAAAAAATTAAAGATAATTATCAAAATTTGCTTTGATAAAATCATTAAATTAATTATACCAAATAAGACACTGAATATTGTTACATATTTATAATATTTTTTTATTGTTAAATAATAAAAATAAATTTGAAAATGAGTTTAATCAAATTCAAATCAGCCTTATTTATTATCAAAAATATGACTATATATAATAAATATTAATTGAGCAATATTCAGTCTTCTATTTTAAATTACATCACAAAATTATTTAAACTACTTTCAAGTTTACGATATTTTTCAATTAAATTATCAACATTTAAATTAAATTTTGTAATTATATTTGTTTTTTCTAAATTATCAATTCTTAAATTTTGTATTAATTTATTTTTATTATTATTATCAATTTGTTGTAACAATTTTTTGGCTGATGGTCGTTTTGTTGGATCATTTTGTAAAATTAATTTGATTAAATCACACTGAAATAAAATAATAAAATAATCAAATTAATTATATTTTCATATAGTAAATAAATAAATAAATAATTATTATTATATTCTTACCCATTCTGGATATTTTTTATGATGATCATCATCAAATTTACCCTGTTTTAATAGTGTTATATAATTACTACGTTCCATGGCAGTTGGTATGTGAAATAAAAGTTCAAACAATATAATACCAACACTATAAATATCACTCTAAAAACAAAAAAAAAAAAAATTAAATTAACATTTATTTTTATAAATAAAACAATTGTTTATTATTAAAAATATGTCTTACTTTTGGATCACATTGTCCTTGAAGTTGTTCAGGTGCAGCATATACTTGAGTTCCCATTGCAGGATGATTTTTTTGTCGTTCAAAACATGCCAAACCAAAATCACCAAGTTTAATTTGTATACCTTCAGTTGTGTCAATAAATATATTACTTGGCTAAAAAGACAAAACAATTGTTAATTAATAATGTAAAAACAAAACAAATTTTATTATGATAAATAAATATTAAAAATGTTTTACCTTTATATCATGATGAACAGCATCTTTTTTATGAATATAATCAAGTGCATTAAGTAATTGTAATAAAATTTCTTCAATAACAATTGGTGATGTTTGTTCTGTTCTTTTATTCATCCATTCTTCCAGGGTATTTTTACAAAGTTCCATTTGTATATAAAGCTTTAAATAATTTTTCTATAAAATAGAAAAAACAAATTAACAATAAAATAAATAATATAATTAAAAAAAAATAAATTACCTTTGGTTTTGGAGCTTCATATTGAACAACAGAATCACTGTCTGAAGTACGTGATTCATCATCATCATCATCATCATCATTGACTTCTTCCTCACTATCTATCTTAATATTAATATCATTTTTACAAAAATTTACATCAAAACTATTTTTTTCAAAGTACACATTTCCTGAATCATCCTCTGTTGAATTGTTGTAACTATTATTACTATTGTTGTCATTATTAATAGTTGTATCATCATCACAATAATCATCATCAGTTTCAATGTCAGTTTCATTATCATCAACATGTTCTTCATCAAGATAATCACCCTCAATCCAGGCACTATTAAATGCAACAATATTTGGATGATTATATCTTGATATTATTTTAACTTCATTAACACAATGTTTAATACTACTTTTTTTTTTCATAATAACACATTTAACTGCATATTTAACACCAGTTAATTTATTTTCAGCCAAATAAACATTTCCAAATCCACCACTTGCTATTAATCCCATATCAATAAAATCATTTTCATAACGTGATGTATTTTTATCATCACTCATTATTAATTTATAAATAATATTATCACTATTTTTTTTTCTTGTTAATAATTCAAGATTTTTAAATTTATTTGTTACTGTTGACAAAAAACAATAACAAAAATTCATTATTAATTTAATAAACATTGTTAATATATATATATTTTTTTTTTTTAAATAAATTTGAAAAAGTTTTTATTTTATAAAATAGTCAATTCACTATAGTTAAAAAAAAACGTGGAACTTTAGTTGTTGCAACACAAGTTTTAATTTTCACAGGTTTTAACGTGTTTTTTCGGGTCACAACTCTGAATAAATATATTTTTAATTTACCTAAATAAAACCATGTATAAACTACAAAACTAATAACCGATAATTTATTTAATAATTTATAAAAAAAAATAACACTTTTCACTATTTAATTTTGAGTCATTAATTAACAACAATATAAAAAAAATTAAAAAAAAAAACTCACCAAATCACTTTTGTCTTTTTTTTTGTTGTTTAGTACTTATACATTTTAATATGATTAATAAAAAATTATAAATAATTTATAATTGTTATTAATTAAAAAAGAATGAAAAAAAAAAAAAAACTAATAACGGAGTTTCATGTGCAAGGTTGGACTTGCCATGTGACAACGAAAAAAAAAAAAAAAATTGGTTTCTTATATATAGGCGACAGAGGTTGCCCAATCCCTCCACTTTTCATTTAAATGGAAAAAAAAGAGTGGAAGGGAAAAACTCCCTTGACATCTCTACTTTGTCTTACACATATAATATTCGGAATATACATGTATAAACATTATTTCGAAGCTCATCTATGACAATATGATGCACTATACACTAGCACGGAAAACTACATGTATTTCTTGCAGTTTCTTGTCTTTTTTTTTGAAACATATTGTTCGAGGATTAAGTGGTATAGAAAAATAAAAGGCTAAAATATAAATTATCAATAGAAACTTTTACAAAAACTAACACATTTGCACTGTATACATTTAAAAACTTTGATCACTTGTAGAAAATAAAAGTTTATTCATTTAACAATATAAACAGGCAAAAACAAGATTTGACAAACTAACACCTGTTGTCCGCAAAGTCATGCCAAATTATTCGGCCCACCTACTGATCAAGATGTGTTTCTATTTAGAGACATTACATATTTTGCATTGTTATAAACAGTAGAAAAAAAAAAAAAATATGTTTATTTTTTTTTTAATTTACAAAATTTACAACAAAGTAAAATTTAAGAGAGTTAAAATTAAAAAAAAATAATACATTTAATGAAAATTGTAGAATAAAATTTAATTTAAATTAATTTAAAATTTATCAATTATTATGAATAATATGCATCTATTTTTTCATTGACAATAAATTATTTCCATATAAATTTGTATAAATTATTTTATTTTAATTAACTAAATTTCTTTGCTATTTATTTAATATAGAAAAACGGTAAATTCAGTCGGAAATAAATGCAGTGACCACATGGCAAAAAAATATACAATGACCGAGAGAAATAGCCATGGGGTGTCCGGCAACTGAATTTACCATTTAATTTTAGTAAACTGACCAAAAAAAATTTACCAATAATTAAACAATTATCAGTACTTTTTTTTTTTCACAATAATATATATAAATATTAAAAATAATTATTATAAACAAATATTATTATTAAATTTAAACTATTCTTTGAAAAAAAATATAAATATATTAAAATGAGCAAAACAAAACTAGCCGGTAAATCTACGTTTAATGTCCCGTCGTAATTCGTAAATATGCTGTACCTCCCTTTCTTTTCCCTCACAGTATATGTATGCACCGAGTTTAAGATAAGAAAAAAAAAAAAAAAAACCAGACAACCTGGGACCGAAATTATCTATTCAATATGAACGTGAGATGAAAAAAAAAAAAGTCAATAATTTAAATTATTAATCCAGTAAAATGAAAAATTAAAATATTTTAAAAATTTTGCTTAATCTCTAAAAATTACAATACATATTAATGCGTAGATTTTTTTTTTTTATTATGTACAAAAGAAAATTTGATGTAGTACTATTCAATGATGAATTTTGACAGTCAATTAATTAATAACAGTACTCTTAAAAATTATTCAAAACAAGTACGTTTAAAGTACGTTTGAGTACTACGTTAAATAATGATCATAGATGGCTATAAAAAATTTTAATCCTCCATTGATATATCTTCAATATACTCCAAAGCAAAATTTAATTTTTCTTCATCAAATTCCACGTCATTCAGTGGTAATTTATCAATATAATTTAAAGCTGTTGATTTTTTTTCTTTGATGTTTCTTTGATGAGTATAATTTCGAAGGTATTCATCGAATTCTGCATATTCGTTTTTTGGCAAATCTTTAAACGTTTCATTATATTTGTACCAAGTTTTATCTTCCTCAAAAAGAAACTGTAAAAATTAATTAAAGAAATTAATTAGTTTATATAAATATATATAATATTTTTTAATTATTAATTTATATTAATTTTAATTTTTTTATACTTACAATTTTTGGCAAATATTTTAAAAAATAACGTGATGGTTGTATATTACAAATTGAAATATTTTTGCAAGATTTCAACATTGTAGATGCAGTAAATAAATAAATATCAGGTTGAAAAAAAAGCAAATTTAAATCCAATCCAATAATTTCAATTCGACAAAATAGGTCTTGTATAAATTTTAATAATTTTCGATTTTTTTGCTTATTTTGAAAATCGCGTATCAATTTTTCATGTAGTTTTTTTAATTCAAGTAATCCATCAATAAAAGTATTTTGTTTTTTTTGAAATATAAAACATGCTGCTCCTTTGATTGATTCCATGAATAATTCTGTACCAATTTCACCATCAGGATTAAAATTTTTTATATCCTATAACAAAAATTGAAATCACAAAAAAAAATTAGTTAATATACATGTATACATGAAATTTTTTATAATAATAATTTTTTTTTTCAATTTATGTATAACTTACTTTTGTTGAAAATGATGATTTGAATGCAGTCCGAATTGGTGCTTGTTCGGAGAAAATATAATCATGATTGTAATTATAACGAAATTCTTCAAAATTTTGATCAGCTTGTTTTGATCTCGTTACAATTGACTGGTGTAATGAGCCTATTTTATGTGTCAGTTCTTGTTCCAACGTTGATATTGTCCCATTGATTCTATTTTCCCGAACTTCATTGTAGTGTTCTTTTGTGGCATAGAATTTTGCGACGGTACCCCAGATTACAGGCAATTGTTCAAAATAAACTTCAAGCGATTCATGCCAAAAACCACCTGATGAAATACGTTTATTCTATATAACAAAAAAGAAAAAAAAAAAATTAAAATTAATAATTAATAATAAAAATTTAATTAATTTTTGCTAATAATTTTAAACAAACGATAAAAGAATTTAAAAAATATATAATATTGCTTTTATATTTACCGATGATTTTTCCATTTTAAAAAGTAATAAAAATTTAAAATATTTTGATTTTAATTAAAAGTTGAAGTAAAATAGATGTGCTCCCGTCAAAGTACTTTACACGACTGTGGAACTACTGTGCGATTGTGCAGGGACTATCTATAAATATTGCTAAATAGATATCTCCTTCTTGCGGATTTTTTTGTAACTGGCCCAAAATATTTACGGTCAAATTTCAAAATTTTTTGGAGCAATTTATACAAAATTTACATGCAATTTATACAGATAAAATTAAAAAATTATAATTAAAAAATTTTATCCTATATACCCTGGCAAAAATTTTTAAAATCGAATTATCTTTATATAAAATCTAATTTTTTTTATATAAACAAAAACTTCACGAGCGCCACCGGTGGAAGAAAAAAGCTCTAAATTGTAATGCCCAGTGAATACACGTGCTGACCACGTGTTAACAGAAAAGGAACAAAATCAGTTTCGTATCGTTAAATTTAGACCGAAAAAATATTAATTAAATGAAAACAAATCAAATCCTTTTTGTGAATTATTTAATTAAATCATTATTTTGTTCTGTGCAATTGAAAAAAAAAAAAAAAAGATTCATCAAACTTGTTTTAAAAGCTAAATATTGTTTGAAAGCTATGTTCTGGTGGAAATATTACTCCGGCAATACTCCGGCATTTCTCCGTTTTAAGCCTATTTCCGGAGAAATTACTACGGCATGAGGTTGATGGCGGAGAAATTATTCCAGCATAAAAGCAGTGGCAGATTAATTTTTCCGACATTAATCCCATGTCGGAGTAATTTCTCCGCCGCCACCACCCTTGTGCCGGAGTAATTTCTCCGGAAATGGGCCAAAAATGAAGTAATGCCGAAGAAAGCTGGAGTAATGACGGAGAAATATTTCTACCATTGTTTTATCGATTTTTTTCAGAATTTTGTACTTCGGTTTTTTTTAGATAATTAATGTCAAAGTCGACAACTTTAATACATAGGTATAGGGACGGAACACATATTTTCCGCTCTAGCCCAAAAAGTTTCTATACGATTTTTCTCAATTTACTATCAGTATTTTTACTTCTTTACAATACGGATTTTTAAAGCCCTTAATGATCATTTTCTACCTCGGACTTTAGAATATATTCAATTATTAGAATCAAAATTATCTATCATTAGCGGTCATTCCCTTTCTTTTATTCGTCGTTCTGTCTCATGTTTCTTGGCTATGGTAGTATGTGTGTGTCTATCCAGATAGACTACATACACACATACTGCCAAGAACCTGCCACTATAGTGAATATATTTTGGACAGAGGGGCACGGAAAATATTTTTTATAATCGTGTGTAAATGCGCAACCTCTCGGGCTCAAATTTCGTCCACCGATGGGACTTACATACAACCTCAATATAGGCAAATGTAGAAATAAAAATAATGATTCATTATTGTACAATTAAAAAAAATCGTTCAACTAAATTTATAATAATAATAATAATAATAATTTGAAATATAATTATTAATAATAATTATTATAAAAATCATAAAATTGTGAAATGACTTTTAAAAAATGAAATATTTATTACTTAATTACTTAAGACATATTAAAAAAAATTAATTGATTTCTCGTGGAAAGAAGTACATAATACAATAATAATTATATTTCATTGTTTTTTTTTTCTATTGTGATTTATAATTACAATACAATAATTAAATCACTATATTGTCATTATAAAATACTAAATACTTTTTATAATTTAAAAAAATATATATAGGAGAGAGTAGCCTAAAACGAACACTCTGTTTACATGTATTGAGATAGAGAAAAAGGTGTTCATTTGGACCACTCTCCCTTATATTTTTTTTTACTTTTGTTACGTTTTAAATGTTTTTCTGTATGAACGATGATCACTTAATCCTCGATGAGATCTGCCAATTGTAGAGTAAACACCGTCATTACAACTGTAGAGGTCAATTGCATAACTAAAAGAAAAGAAAAAAACATATTTAAACCAAACGGCTGAGTTTTAATAGTAAAAACAAAAAGAAAAAATAATAATTTAACATACCGATACCAATGATAGCACACCATCCTAATACATATTGTGACATAACATGAGACTTGATATCGGCACTCGAGCACCAAATAAAAGCTATGAGCAATTGGACATAATGGACGATTTCATAAAATGCCACGCCAAGACCCGATCTCTAGAATTGAAAAAAAAAAACAAATTATCAATTAAAAAAATAATCTGTATCATAATTTATCATGATTCATAAATTAAAAAAAATGGAACTATCATAATTTTACTGTTATTTCAACAAACCTTAATCACATTAATAAAACCAAATAAATTGGCAAGAAAGAACAAGCTTATCAGAAACACCTCAAGTACAACAGGCATATTTGCGACATCTCCTATAATGCCATCGTCCTTGGATTGACCGCCTGGAAAACTCAAATTACCATATAGACCTCGTGCCGTAAATGGTAACGACATAATTAAAATCTAAATATCAAAAAAAATTAATTTCTTAGTATATGGTGTTGATTGTGAATACAATTTTAAATTTAGTTGAAAGAATATTATATATTTTATATACTTACAACATTATAAAATGAGACACACATAGCAGGCCAATAAAAATCAGGGCACCAGGCAGCAACACGACGACGATTTGTCGTTGCTTGCTATAGAAAAATAAATAAAATCATGAAAAGCTTGTTGATGAATGCAAGATCTTAGATATTTTTTTATTTTACATGTGTTAATTTGAGTTTGAATTGATTTTTTTAACGAACCTTTTCCAATGGCATCATCTCCAAGTAACACACTGCCATCTAAAAGATATCGTTTCTACGTTATCTACGGATAGTTTGTGTTGTGACAATATCAAATTTTTTTTCACTTAATTTTTTTCACTTCAAATTTTTTCAATTTAAATTTTCTTGGTATCAATCTAAAAATCAAAGACTGATAATTATACAACTACAGCAAGTTGAGCTTAATAATTCATTAAAAATAACAAAACTACGTATCGATAGAAAATTTTTTATATTTATAATTTATATGCGCTTAGCGGATTGAGAGCAAGACACGTGACAAAACGACCAACACGACTGTAAGGTACATCCACGTATTCACAGGGCAAATTTTATACAATTTAGGGCTTTTTTTTGCCACTGATAGCGCTTTTCAAGTTTTTTTTTATATAGATTTCACATACAGAAGCATCACAAGCGCTGCCAGTGGAGGAAAAAGCCCTAAATTGGAATACCCTGTGAATACGGGTGCTGGAAGTCCACTGGAAGTCACAGAAAGTCGTCGTGTTAGTGTTACGCACGCAGTCATTTTCCCCAGATTTAAACGTTCTTACAAAATGTAAATAAATTAGAGAGAAAATTTCAATGTTTGTTGGAAACTATAAAAAAAAAAAAATGGTACAATTATAACATTAAAAATTTATAATTTCGGATTCGAATCAATTCAGTTAATCGTTAATTCGATGTAAAATTGAATCCTCCCTGGTAGAAATAATTTCTCCGGATTTTCTACGCAATTGAGACTTCCAAAGATACTTTTCCTAAGTTTTTTCGGAATTTCTCCGGATTTTTTTGAAAAAAAATTTTTTTATTTTTCTATGTAGTATGTTTATTCTTATTTCTGGTTTATATTTATATATTAATTTTTCTATTTTTTTTTGTTGGTTTTTTTTAAACGGAAATACCCGAGAGAATCCGGAGATATTATGAAAATAGTTTGGAGATTACTCCGTAAATATATCCAAAATTCTCAATTGCGTAGAAATACGGAGAAATTCTGAGAGATTTTCTCCACCAGGGCTTAACAACAAAAATACTAAAAAATAAAGTCAAAACTCACCAATTATTCCAAGTAATTATCCAGTTGAAAAAGAATCATTGTTGCAACATTGTCTTCTGGTACGATGATGATTTATGATCATACTGACTTTTTTTTTTTTTGCGGATCACCAGATTAATATACAATTATCCTTAATGAATGAGTGAGATAGCATCATGAACGACGAAACTTCTGAAATCAAACAATTATTTTATAATTAAAAACAAATTCTATTGAAAAAAAAAAAAAGAGATTAAAATTCTCCCGATAATGTGCCTTATCAAACAGAGCTGGTGCTGTATGTATTTTCAATGGCCGGAGTGATTTACTGTCTCATTATCAACATGGACAGCTTCAAAAAATCCGAACAAGCATTTACTATACAGTAATTTCAGGTAAGCCAAGTAGAACTAGCATAATGATTATAATCATACCAGTTCTATTTGGCCTACCTGAAATTGCTATAATTTATTATCAAGCAAAGACCCAAAAATGAAAAAAACAGGGCTTTTTATTTTTAACATCAGAATAAGTTTTTTTTACGGCCTGATAATGTTTTACGCAAGGTATCCAGATTTTTGGGGTAATGAGTGTATAATATATATAAAAACCGCTGAAAAACTTAGAGGTATAATTTACTTCTGTACATTCCAACAAAATATTATTTCATCACAGGGTGAAAATATGAGCGCTATAGAAATAGTAATATTACTATTACCTTCCGACATGGAAGGTACTCATATTTTCAACAGCCCGAATAATAAATGAATATCCAATTCCACCAACTTTATATGTAATAATACCATATTAAATGTCGTTAATAAAAACTAATAAAAGATTTTGTTAATATGTTAATTGTTTAAACAATTCACATATATGATGATAATTTAATTTTATCCCTGGTGGAAATATTTCTCCGTGCTACTCTGGCTTTAGCCCATTGTCGGAGAAATTACTCCGCCATGAAATTAGTACCGTCAAAATTATTCCGGCATGAGATCAATGAATGAGATAAAAATCCAGCATCATCCAGCATTGGTCTGCATTGATCTCTCATGCCGGAGTTTTTTCTCCGTCATTAATCTCATGCCAGAGTAATTTCTCAAGAAATGAGGCATTAGCCAGAGAAAGCTGGAGAAATATTTACATCATGGATTTGTAAAAAACATCTGTTGATTAATATAAATTATCTATTGATAATTTAATAGTAATTTTTATTGATGTTGTTATTTTTAATATTCATTTATCAACAATATAAATACTACTTTAACTTACTTTAACTGTGTGTAGGTTTTTTTTTCATAGCGAGTTTTTGATTTATTAAGTTGTATTCTTGTCGACCGAGGCAGCTTTTTCTAGTACCTTTAATACTACTAGCAATTTACTCTGGCATTTAAATTTTCAGGTTATGTGTCAATTTATAACAAAAAAAAAAAAAATAATAACAATACTTAATCATCATCATTAATAATAATATTAAATAAATTTTTTATAAATAACAACAATTATAAATTTAAATAATGAATAATATTGCAAAGCACAGTAGGGATTATGCCTTGATGATGTTAAAATCATTACCAAGAGTATGTCTTGCAAATTTACGTCCAAATCCTGGTGATATGAAAAGAAGTAAACGAGGAAGAGGTCAACATGGTGGTGATAAACATGGTGCTGGTAACAAAGGTTCTGGACAACGTCAAAATTACATGAGATTGGGTTATGAAACTGGTAATGTACCATTCATGGTTAGATTTGGTTACGAGCCATACTACAAAGGTCATCAGTAAGTAACATAAAAAATTAATTAATCAATTAAATAATTGTACTAATTTAATTATTATATTATTTAAATAGTGTCAGAAGACAATATCCACCTTTGAGTCTTCAACAACTTCAAATGATGGTTGACACTAATAGATTAGATACAACAAAACCAATTGATCTTTGTGCATTATTTAATACTGGTTTGTTTAAAATTGATACAACCTTAATGCATTCTGGTGTACATTTAACTGATGAAGGATCAAATATATTTCAAGCTAAAGTACACATTGAAGTACAATGGGCAAGTGAAGCAGTTATTGCTGCTATTGAAAAAAATGGTGGTACAATAACAACAGCATATTATGATGTACCAAGTTTACGTGCACTTCAAGATGCTGAAAAATATTTTCAAACTGGTAAACCAATACCAAGACGTATGTTACCACCAACAGATTGTCTTGAATATTATTCAAGTCCAGCAACAAGAGGCTATCTTGCTGATCCAGATAAAATATCATATGAAAGACTTGTTTTAGCACAAAAATATGGTTATACATTACCAAAAATTGAAGATGATCCAAATTATGATATTGTCACTGAAAAAAAAGATCCAAGACAAATTTTTTATGGACTTGAACCTGGTTGGGTTATTAGTATGAAAGATAAATCAATATTAAAACCAACAGCTGATTATCTAAAAGAATATTATGCAAATTAATAAAAAATACATTCTTGGTATTTTTTTTTTTTAAATATTAATTATCATTATTATTAATTAATTGTATAAATAAATTAGTATCAACAAAAAATCAAATATTAAAAATGTTTCATTAATTAAAATCAAGTTCATTTGTATATTTATCTTTTTTCATAATATTTAAAATCATTTCTTGACTAATTGTCCATAATTTTGTTGATAATAAATTATCAAGTGCATAATTTGATGGATCACATTGATGACAATTATTAAAATACAAACCACTATTTCCTTCTAATTCTTGAGCTGTTGCACAATAAACACTTGTACTTGCTGCTTGTTGAAGACTTTTTGTAAATGGTTTAACTATTAAAAATAATAATTTTAATAACCATGAGTATCTTGCAATATTTGAATAAACTAAATTTCCTGGATGACAACATAATACTGTTATGTGTTGCCAACGTCTTGATAATTCATGGCAGAATAATAAATTCATATGTTTTGAATTATTATAAGCACTCATTGGCCAATAATTTGATGCTGTTGGTGATAATTTAAATTGTTGTAAATCATCAACACTTGTTATTGATGAAAATCTATTAAAAAAGCAAAATTAAATTAATCAACTATCAATTTTTTGATAATGATTAATAATTAATAATACATACCTGTGTGATTCACTTGAAACAATAACAATTCTTGGTTTATCAGAATTTCTAAGTGGATGATCAAGTAATAGTGTCAAGTAAAATTGTGATAAATAATTAACTTGATATGTCAATTCATAACCATCAACAGTTAATGTATAAGGTGGATAAAATACACCAGCATTTAATATTAATATATCAAGTGTTTTAAAACGATATTTAAAATTATCAGCAGCATTTTTAACACTATTAAGTGATGATAAATCACATTCAAGTATTTCACAAATTGTTGTGTTATTTTCATTTTTAATTTTTTTAATAGCATCTTTAGCTTTTTTTATATCTCTACATGCTAAAATAACTGTACAGCCATGTAATGCAAGTGATCTTGCTGTTTCAAAACCTTAAATAACATTTAATTTAATTATTATTAAATTTAAATTATGGCAATTTATATTAATTTACCTATTCCAGAATTAGCTCCAGTAATAAGTGCATATTTTCCACGTAAATCTTGTCCATGTAATACACTCATTGCAGTACTACTTCCATCAAATCTTTGTCTTGTTGGTTGTGATGTTTCCATGTATTCACTTGCAAATGCTAAACGTGGATCAGTATATGTTGTTATGTTATTTGTATGATTAATATAAATTATTTTTCCATCATCAGAAATTTGTTTTTCCCAGTCAGCAGGTAAATCTTTAAACAAACAAATAATTCAACAAATTAAATCTTCAATATTTTATTTAAAATTTATTTATATTTATGTTTATCTTTTGTTTTTTTAAACTCACCTCCTGATACAATTTTTTTTCTACCAGAACGTGGATGTATCCATTGTGTTGCTTGTTTGTAATGACTGTAAAATAATATATAATTAATTAACAAATAGAATTATATTTCATTATCAATTAAGTATAAATAATTATATTTGTTTTTGTTATTACTTTGCATAATAAACATTTCCATCTAATGTTACTCTCTCTTCCCAACCTGGTGGTAGTTCATCTTCACTATCTGATTCTTCCAAATAATTCATAATAATATTTTAACAATTAACAAGACAACTAATAACTATTAAAATTATTTTAATAATAAATATTCAAGTGTCAACAAAGTATTTGTTTACTTTCTTTCTTTTGACAGTCCTTGGTAAAGTAGAAAACTTTCATGAAAATATGCCATTTTTTAATTATTTTTTTTTATCAAAGTGACAAACATTATGATCATATGGATCATATGTTTTTATTCACTCACTAAAGTTCATTGCTGAATAAAGATTATCAACTTTTTATCATTTTTTTATAAAAATAATTAAACTAATTTTTGTCCTATAAAAGAAAATTAATAATAACTAATTATTATTAATTTACAACGACGCAGCAGTGTTTACGTAAGTTTTGTTTATCATTATTATATATTTTTTTTTTTCTGTTTGAATGACAATATATTCTTTGACGAACAATTTTATGATTGTATATGATTAGCACAACTGGTGCTTATCAGTTCAAAATAATTTATTAAAATTAATACGAAGAAAGAAAAATAATTATTTCCTCTTAAAGTAGGTTTTTAATAATATTTTACTGTTAAAAAAAAATAATTATTTTTCATTAAAATATTGTTGTAGATGTTAAGCAGTTTATCATTGGTAAAAAAATTAACCAGTGGTTTATCAGTTTTATCAAAAAAACTTCATATTCATTCATCAGTAATGTCAAAGTTTGATTTACCAGAAAGACTAAAGGGCAACGACAAATCAGTTTGGTAAATAAAAAAATAAAAAAAAACACTTGATAATAATTATTAGCTAATATTTTCAATGTAAATTAATATTTCAGGGTTGAATATGTTGCACTTGCTCAACAATACAAACCATTAGCAAATCTTGGTCAAGGTTTTCCTGATTTTCATGCACCAGAAAATGTCACAAATGCTTTAGCAAAAATAACAACTGATGTTAATCCACTATTTAATCAATATACACGAGGATTTGTAAGTTACACTATTCAACAAAACAATCAACTGTTATTATATTATTCAACAATAATTTCAGGGTCATCCAAGACTTGTAAATGCACTTGGACAAGTATATTCAAAAGTTTTAAATCGAAATATTGATTCAAATAAAGAAATATTAGTAACAGCTGGTGCATATGAAGCACTTTTTGCTTCAATTCAAGGTCATACAAATCCTGATGATGAATGGATTATTATTGAACCATTTTTTGATTGTTATGAACCAATGGTTAGAACAGCTGGTGGTGTACCAAGATTTATTCCTCTAAAACCAGTTAGTATTAATTTTTTATTTCAACTATCAAATTGTCTCATTAATAAATCATTTATTCTAATTATTTTGATAATATTTTTTTAGACAAAAACAAGTGGTACTGTAACATCTGCTGATTGGGTATTTGATGAAAAAGAAATGGAAAGTTTATTTAACAAAAAAACTAAAGGAATTATCATAAATACACCTCATAATCCAGTTGGAAAAGTTTTTACATTAAAAGAACTTGAATTTATTGCAAATTTAGCCAAAAAATGGGATGTTTTAGTTATTTCTGATGAAGTTTATGAATGGATGGTTTATGAACCAGTTAAACACATTAGAATTGGTAATTAATATTCTTAAAATTCAATTAAAAATAATATTAAATTAATATTTTTTAATTATAGCTACACTACCAGACATGTATGAACGTACTATAACAATTGGTTCAGCTGGTAAAACATTTAGTGTTACTGGATGGAAAACTGGATGGGCAATTGGTCCAGAAAATTTACTTTTTAATTTAAAAGTAATTCATCAAAATAGTGTTTACACTTGTAATACACCAATTCAGGTAAATAAAAATATATACAAAATACATCAACAAAATTAAATAACAATGAATTTCAAATAATTAGGAAGCAATTGCAATTGGTTTTGAAGAAGAATTAAAAAGATTCGATCAAGATGATTGTTATTTTAAAAGTTTAGCCAGAGAATTACTACCAAAACGTAATTTTATGGCAAACTTTTTAACAGACATTGGTATGGTACCAACAATTCCAGAAGGTGGTTATTTTATGATGGCTAATTGGAAAACACTTGAAAATAATGTACAACTTGAAAATGAACCAGATGAATATAAAGATTATAAATTTACAAAATGGATGATTAAAAATGTTGGTGTACAAGGTATACCACCATCTGCTTTTTACAGTTTAGATCATAAAAAATTGGGTGAAGAATATGTTAGATATTGTTTTATAAAGGTAAATAAAAAAAATAATATTAATATACTTAATTAACAATAAAAAAAAACATTATTCTTATCATATTATTAAAAAATAAATTCAATTTTTATATTTTAGAAAGATGAAAATCTTCAGATTGCCGAAAAAATATTACGTAAATGGAAATCCGATCAAAGTAATTAATTTTTTGTATTGCCAATTATTTGATAAATATATTTTTTATAAAAATTTTGTATTTTATATATTATCGAAATAATTAATTCGAAAAATCACCACGAAGCCAACGTTTACCATCACGTGTATCATTGCCAAATGTTTTTCCATATCTATAAAATAAATAAAATTGAACAAAAATTAAAAAATATTATTAATAAATTAAATTAAATCAATTATATAATATACCTGAATCTAGCACCTGGTACATGACCAAGATAATTTGGTATTAAACCAATATTTTTATGATGAATATCAGTTGATCTAATAAGAACTGGTGGTTCTGGTTGTGACATTGTTACTGGTGCCCATTCAGTACTTTGTCTTGATTTATAATTTGTTGTAAAATCACATAATGCACTATTTGTTACTGGTAAATGTGAAGCACCAAAGTGTGCATAACCGTATGGTATGTGACCTGAATACCCTGAATAATTTAAAAAATTAAATTTAATAATATTTTTTAAAATATATTTCATTGATAAACAAACTTTTTATTCTTTCACGACAAAATGATTCTTTCATTCGACTAACAGTATCACTCATTTTTAAAATATTTATTTAAAAAAATACAAAAAGAAAAATATCAATGAAAGAAAAAATAAATAGAAAATAAAAGACAATAAAATTTCAAATTAAAAACAAAAACAATTGAAAGATTAAATTTAAAAAAAATAAAAAACAACTTACCACTAACAAAGTATTTTTGTTCATTTGTATTGTCCATAAAATATGGAGAAGGATTTTGATTTCTTGGCTGTTCACAAGGTTCTTCAACTGGTAAATTACGTAATGTTCTAGTATAATCAGGTCTGACAGTTGAAAGTGGTAATTGATTATTACTCTTGATTAGCTATTAATCAAATAATAAATTAATTATTAAAATATAAAATAATATATATAATAATAATTACTTGACGCTCTTGAAGACTTAATGGATGCATTCGTTTATCCTGAAGGCCAATAACTTTATTTAAATGATTTAATGTAGCTCTTTCACGTATTTGTTGACGTTCAAAATCAGCTAAACCTTCAATTGCTAAAATTGTTTGTTTTTGTCCTAATTTACCATTTAATCTTGGTACAAATCCTACATTGAAAACAAAATAATCATTACTCATTACTAATTTAAACTAAAATAAAAAATACAAAAAATATATAATTTTTAAAAACCTTGATAGCCTTCAACCATTGGATATTTATAAGTTGAATCTCTCACTTTAAAACGTCTATTAACAATATCAATATCATCTTTGGCTGGTCTCATTACCTGTAACAAAAAGAAAAAAAAAACAATTTGTAATCTCTATTGATAAATATATTATTATCATATATTTATTAAATATTATTAATATTTTATTTACATCATAATCACCAGCTACTCTATTTGTCAACACAAGTGTCTCAGCATGATTAACGCATGGATCAAGAAGAAGTTTATGTGTAACATTACCGTATGTTTCACCACATCTATAACGAAACTGTGGACAAAAACCCGCATACCTAAAAGATAATGAAAAAAATAATAATATACTTATCAGTTGAATATTTTCTTTTTTTTTTTGTTCATTATCAAGATGCGAATTTATACCCGGGTACCAGGTGAGGTTCTGCTGTCATTAACAAAGATACTGATGCCATTATTTCTGTTATTATTATATTAACAAATAATTTATATAAAAAAAAAAAAAATACTATATTATATAAAAATATGTATAAAAAAAAAATTAATTACTAAAATTTCATGTTTTATAAGCTTTTTTTTTCTAATTCAAGACATGTTTTCTTTTTTTTTTTTTTTTTTTCTTTCCTATTGATTGGGCGCATGGTTTTGACATTTCCAAGATAAACAAATGAATTAATTTAAACATTTAATTATTATTTTATATATATATATAATCATCGCGTGTGGGATTTTATGTATATACATATACAAAGAAACAAAAAAAATCAAGTATAAAATGAGTAGTGTGTTTCAGGGTCGAGGTGGGGGATTAAATAGCCACGTTTGAGTTTGAATACCTGTAAAAAAATATAGTCAGGTAGAGGCTAAAAGCAGACTTAAGTATACTTGGGGGAATATTAACATATACATTTTATAAATTCAGTTTTAAAAAGTACACCGGCAAGCTAACATGCGCTCATGTATAAAAAAAAACAAAACAAAAGTTTAGTTTTTAATATTAGCTATGAAAATTATTTTTATTAATTGGTTTTATTTAATTGATATATTATTGACAAATAAATAAAAAGTGTATTTTGGTGTAATAATAATAATTGTTAAATGTGATAAAAAAGAAAATTAAAAAAATTTACTTATGTCAATGAAAAAAATGTGGTTTCACAAGGAAATGAATTCCAAGTTTTATGTGAATTCAAATTACGAAAATATAAATTGCAATGACAAAAAGGTAATAATAATATTAAATATTTCTTTTTTTTTTTTTTTTGGCAATCTAAATGGGATAAAAAAAAAAAAAAAAAAAACTTTTATAATCTCGTAATGTTATCATGTTAAATACACAATTTAAAAATATACCACAAATATTATTTTGATTATTTTATTTTTTCAAACATGATTGTATCACGAGAGTCAGCTATAATTAAACTTATCACAATCTTTTTTTTTTTTTTTTTTTAACTTTTATTGAGCTACTTTTATTATTGTTTGTTCTACTTGAATTTTAAAATATTATAATCAGTTTATTATTATGCTTGTTAATAATAAAAAAAAAAAAACAAAATTAATAAAAATTTAATTGTATAATTTTATAAGTTACAACTGTCGACACAAGTTTAATTTTTTTTCCTGATGGATAAAATTTCTTTTCTTTTTTTTTTGACTGTATAATTATTAATTGCAAAATTTCTCCTTTGTTAAATTACATTAATATATACATGAAATGAATTATTAAAATTATTTATAAAAATATATTTTCCTGTCTTGATAATAATATAATTTTTAAAATTTAAAATAATACAATATATTAAAAGTGAAAATCCAAGTTGTTCAACATTATAACGCTTCGTTAAACTTGCTATACAAGCCAACGACATTGGCTTAGAAAAAAAAAAAAAACAATAATAATAAAAATAATATTGCAAAGGCGTCTACATTATACCAGAAAGGAAATTCATAATAACGTGTTTCTATTAACAATGAATAAAATCATTTTGTTTTTGCGCGTTTCGATTATACAAATTTTACTCCAATATAGATAGAAAAAAAATTTTTTTAAATCTTATATAAATTATAATCAACTAACAATATTATTAAAAAAATTCAATTCAATTAATTAAAAATAATAGTTAAATACCTGGTAAATAAGATTGATTAAATCATTTTATATTTTCAACCGTTAGAAATAATTTTAATCAAATATTTTTAACGCTAATTAATCACTGTAATTGTTTTTTTTTTTTTTTCAACTTTAAAAGTATTTTTTTCATATCTTGCGATATATATAAAAGGTTTTTTTTTTTTTTTTATCGGAGGTTTGAGTGAAGGGGGTGAGGTATACCACCAGGTGTTATTTGACGTCCGGTGGGTGGTTAGCTGGTTGGTTGGTTGGTGGCATGCATGTATTGTCATAGGGGCCAAACATAGCTTATACATATTAAATATCACACACGCAATTATATACTTTATATATAAAAAAAAAAAAAAAAATACAAGTATATAATAAATTCTCTCTACCATCTAATATACTCTTTTTTATTTTTTTATTTTCCATTTTTCCTTGACATTTATCCGCATTTAATTCAATGAATAAAAAACCCCCGCATTTTTTTTTTTTTTTTTTTAATGCCATCATATTTATTTAAAAAAAAATAAAAACAAATATAAATATTATTATATTGAAATATATACAATAATAAATGATGAAAAAAATTTCTTAAAAAAATTCCATATTGATTGTTTTTATATTATAAATAAAATAATCTATATAAAAAATTAAATTAAAAAAATTATTTTTTTAAATAATAATATTTGTTTAAATTTTTTATCATCATAATAATATGATAAATAATAAAATTTCATGACTGATAAATTCACCTGTGTATCTTGTCTTTCATTGTATTCAAAAAAAAAAAAACTGTTGCTGTTGTGCATTGTGATGATGATGATGATGATCATCATCATGATGCTATAAAGAAGGCGGAATAACATAAGCGCCAGAGGGATGGCCATCACGAATCCCGCAATGTTAAATATATTTCCCTTTATATAAATTTTTTTTTTTAAATAATATTTATTATTATTGTTAAAACTGACTCATCGTGCAAGGTATATATACATGTACATGTCTTTTTTTTTTTTTTTCATATATTTATTTTGTCGTTTTAAACCACGTGTATATTCATATAATGAAACTTTGTAAACCTGGCGACTTTTTGATTATCTTGTTAATATATATTTAAAATATAAATAAAAATATTTAATATAAATTTTTTATCAATTATCTAAATGAGTATATATATACTTTATCAAAATAAATCTCATATTATTTTATTTATTTATTTTTAAATATAATAATAAATTTTAGATTAAAAAAAGCTGATAAATTTATATCGACCAAAGTTTAACAGCTGCTGTGTGTGTCTCAAATTTTATCTTTACCTAATTTTTTTTTTAATCAATCTATATTTTTATATATATTTTAAATAAATTTTAACTTGTCGCAAATAAAATTTCAAAAAAAAAAATCCGGTATTTAATAATATTTATGCGAGACTATATAATTAATTAAATTATTTTTCAAAATTTGATAAACACCTTTATTCAAGTTTCTAAATTCCAGTTGAAACTTAGTTTCTCTTTAAAGTATTTCTTGATTTGCAAATGTATATATAATATACTGCAAATAAATTGTTTTTTTTTGTCGATAAGATATTTTAGAAAAAAAAAAAAATATGAATATAAAATGAGAAATAGATTTTGACGGTATATAGAAATATTGTAATGAAGGAAGTATATTTGACTTGGAAGTGCAGTTGGGGCCACTGGGTCAAATACCTTGCGGTCTTTCTGAGATTCTGTCAAGATCCCTCAGGCTAAATTTGCAAATGTACAAGTGACAAGTAACCCACCCATTGGCTATCATCTATTTATCATCTTGGTGATGAACATTTAATAATTTTATATATTCAATTTTCATTGATAATTATATTTCAATCTTTTTTTAAAAATAAACATTCACAATGTCATCATTGATTTATTTATTTTAATAATAAATTTTGTTATTTTTAATTTTTTTTTAAATATGTCAACAACATATGCATCCTGTAAATATATATATATGCAAATTTTTTATTACTATTTTTTTTCTCCTTAGCCATTTTTTTAGTCAGAGTTTAAACTGCACTTTTATTTTTATTTTTTGCATATACTGCATTATCCTGTTGAATTTAAAATTATCCTAAAAATATATTCATTTTTTTTTTGCTTTAATTCTCAAATTTACATATATAAACTTGAATTATATTTAAAAAAAAGTATATGTTTATATTTAATATTACGTTTTTACGTGCGTATACCTATAGTATTTCATTATACACACGATTTTATGATTAATTTTGTTTTAATTGTGCATCATAATTCATATAGTTTTTCATAGTGGAATGCGGTCAAAGTTGACCTCAATATATCTCCAAGAATTTATCACATTCATAAATAATAAATCATATAGATACAAACTTGTTGTGTATAGTTAAATATTCAAAAAAACAAAATTAATTTTTTTTAATTATTATATGAGGATATAAAATTTAAACAAAAAAATAACCCAGTAATTTAACGTGTCAAAAAAAAAAATAATCTAATAACTGTAGCCAAAAAAGAAAAAGGAAAAAAAATATATATATACAAAAAATTGCATTAACATTTTGACCGTGTAAATATTTTTTATTTAAAAAAAAAAAAAAAAAGATTGAAAAATATAATTAATAATTTTGTTACAGAAAATAAAATATAAAAAAAAAAGATTAGCTTGGTGAATCTTCAGTGGGCGTGGATGGTCATTATTATAGTCTGGTCAAACCGAACAACATTTATAATAAAAAAATTTTTTTTTTTGTATGAATAACTAAATAATCTGGGGATTTCTGATTTTGTCTTTATTACAAAAAATTCAGTTTATATTTTTTTCTCTGTGAAATTTCCCTCAAGGGTTTTTTAAATTTCCTGCGTTTAATCACTTATTTATTAGGTCAATATTTAATCTGAAATTATTATTATCATTATTACTATAGTATACTAAAAATATATTTAAAAAAATGAAGAAAATTTAAATATAAATTGAAAAAAAAATATTATGAATTTGTCATCCATTATTATTTATTTATTCATCTAATTCTTTCAAAATCATTTACTTCATGGACATTACAATTTTTTGCATTTCAAATGAAAAAAAAATAAGAAGATATTACAAAAAAACTATATTTGAACGATTGAAAAGAAATAAAAAAAAATTTAAATAACCAGAGGAATGCAAGACTCATGATGATAATCGCATAATGTCAAGATAAAAATTTTTTAATTTTTTTTTCTACTGTCTTTTTACCCTCTGTTTGCATCATAGTAAATTTATTGAAACGTGTCTTGAAAATATATACAAAAAAACATATGCAATTTAAAAAAAAAAAAGAAAAATTATAATAAAATTCAATTTTATATTTTTATATAAATAAAAGTCTATTTATTTTTATCATACATTAAAAAAAAATATAAAAAAATAAATATATAAATTGAATGTAATTAAATTCCAGGCCAAAGTTTAAATTTATTGTTAGTTAAACTGAGTGTTCGATTGAAGGTTTTAATGTCAAGGGTCGAACATTCACGCCAAGTCATGACATGATCACCAACGAGACCAATACAACTTACCGCAATTTAATAATAAAAAAAAAAAAATAAAATACCAATATACTTTTTATTTTTGCAAGAGTGAATAAATCCCATAAGATATTATATACTTAAAATAAATTTAATTCATCCGGAAATAATATTTTATATATATTAATATAACACCATGCAAATATCAAAGTATTATTTTTATCATTGGCAATCATAAAGCACACACATAGATCAAAGAAATTTTGTATATTACTTCTAAAGAATTTAATAAAATAAAAAAAAAAAATTAATCATAATAATAACAACAACAAAGAGAATGTAATATATATATAAAAAAAAAAAATTAAAATAGAATAAAAGAACGTATAAACTAGAATAAATAACATTATTTTATATTTATTTTTTTTTTTTTGATAGACTTAGACACGGTTTTAGACTTGACTTTGACCGTTATAAAATTATTGTTATATTGTAAAATATGCCAGAGATATAAAATTGATAAAAATCAGTAATCTTCGACAAGAAACAACATCACGTACCAACAAACAAATTACATACTTCCTGGTGAGTTATTAAACACCAGGGGTTTATCACAAATGCCAAACTAACTTGCACCTGTATACTCATCCATGACATTGTTTTTATTTAATGATTTTTATTTTAATCAAAAAAAACAAAGAAGAAGAAAAAAAAATTAAAAATAGTGTTAAAAAAAATTAAAATACGCATAGTTTAATTTTTGTTTTTAATTTAGAAAAAATCATATAGAAAAATTATACAAGATGAAAAATCAATACGCCAAAGGCATTAAAAAATTGATTATTTTTCATGATACATATCAAGTCAAGACATTGATGATGAATGATTGTTAATCATTAAATTATCAATCATAAAAATATAAAATGACATTTCATTTAAAAAAAAAATATACATATTTTTTAACACTGTTGTTTTAAAAATTTTTTTTCACAATGACATTGGAATTTTTATTTATAAAATTTATATATTTTTATAATGAAAGTTTAATTTGTTATTATTTTTTTTTAAGTTGTAAAAGCACTGTCGTTTTGTTTGAGAATGTTGACCGTTATTCATTGTCACTGTATGTGAGGAGAAGAGTTAATGGCCTGAAGAAATATTTTTTTTTTTTTTTTATGTTTAAGAACAATTAAAATAAAAGGGGGACTAAAATGTATAATTGTATATGCAATGAGCTCAGAGACAAGAGTGCCTTTCAATTGACGCCTGTAACATGTTTTTCTTTTTTTTTTTTATTGTTAAATTTTGCTTTTAAGTTATTGTCAAATTTTTTTTTTTTTTTAATTTTAAATATGCCTGTCGTATTATATATTCTTCCAAATAATTTTTTTTCTTTTTTACTACTATACAAATTTTATTGTTAATAATAAAATAAAATTTTTGACAACAATTGCTTCTGTAATTTTTTTTTTAACTCTTTATTTTCCCTTATATATTTTTTTTCATATTCAAATTTATGTTTCCGTTTTTTTTCCCTACTAATATTCATTTAATTTTCATCAATTTTTTAAAAATACAATTTAATGTTTTTTTTTTGTTATAATATTAATATTATTATAAACAATTTAAATAGCAATAAATTTATGAAAAATAAATAAAAGAAAAAAATGTATCTATATGAGTATACTGTTACAGAGTTATAATATCTTGTTTATGAATTGAAACGAGAAAAAGCACTTTGTGGACGTGCCAAACAAACCACAATACCATAACCAATGTTATATTATATACATATATACAAACATAAAATATGTATATACAAACTTGATAAATAGTTTTAAAATGAGAGTAGATAGATAAAGAGTACAGAGAGGCGCAGCTTCCGAGGAAGATATACCAAAGAGCCAAAGAGTGCTCGTTTTATGTTTGACGTAACAAAAAGACCACAAGAAAATACCGTGAGAAGTTGAACAACTCAAATTCTTTCTGAATTATTTTTTTTTTTTCTTTTCCTCATAGCCATCCATATATAAAATTTATTTATATATTTATTATTGAGCAAAACGAATCGACCGAGTTTTAAATCAAATATTTTTCAGTTATTTAATATTTTTTTTTTTAATTTTCTTATAATTTACGTTTCATTTTTTCTGCTATTCAAAATTTTTATATTTTATTGTTTATATTATTCTTTATTTGAAATATATATATATTTCAATTGAATTAATTTATATTTGTATAGGGATCAGTCTAAGGATCATATATCCGGTATTGATCAAATCGCAAATTCAAATCGCGTGCAAGACTATTGACACTTCCTGCTCATTGTCTGAATTGAATTTTATTTTTATTTATTTTTTTTTATTTTTTTTTTTTTAAATAACAATGCTTTATATTATTTATTTATAAAAAAAAATTAATATCAAATATTCTATCCACAATTTTATTAAACATATTGTTTGACTGCTGCTTTTGTTGTGGATAATTTTATTATATATTAATACTTTTTTTTTTTTATTTGAAATTTATTTTTATATGTAAATTTTATGTATTGTCGATTTGCGCAAACGTCTTAATAATTTTAACCAGGCAAACATAACATTTTTTGTATTATATTAGAAGTGCAAAATGTGCGCGCATCTATATATATTATTTTGCGCGCGCGTGTAAAGTACCTATTATTATTTATATGTTCGCGATATAATTTTAATTCTAAAATATAAAATAGTCTAACATAAAATATAAAATTTAAAAAGTTTTTTGTTTTTATTTTTTTCTCCAATTAATTAAGCTTATGTACAATGAAAAAAAAATTTAAACAAATCAAACAATGAATCTACGTATATTTTGTCACTTTGTTCGTTTATTTGTTTAAAAAATAAAAAATATACGACAAGCTTGCTCTTGCTAATGACTATGTATTTTATCATGCCCCAGGTGAAATAAAAAATCATATAAAAAATAAATCAACTAAATTGTCGAGATAAAAAAAAAATTCAAGACAAAAAAAAAACCCAAGCAAACAGAAGCTTCAATCTTTTGTTCATTTATATTTTTTATTTATTTTTTTATCAAGACATTTAACCTACTTTGATCATCATCTTGAATTTTTTTTTAATAATATATAAAAAATTTTAAAAGACAATTTGCTATTTTGATTGTGTATATATACACTTGGCTAGATTTATGTTTAAAAAAAATGTTGTTAACGAAATCGTTTCCCGTTGAAAATTGAAAATTTTCAAAACTCCGGCGAATATGGGTTTTTTAATTACGGAACCATATTTATCATTATTATTATTATTATACATAATATATTTTTTTTTTTAATATTTATTTGAATATAAATATTGTACACAATAATAACAATGATAACATTTGAACCTAACCTCAATATAACATGTATATATTTTTAACTATATACATATATATATTTGTTGTGTCTTTTCTAGTTGTAATTTAATTTTTAAAAAATTTTAAAAAAGTTAACAGTTATCTTATTTTTCTACTTAGATCAAAAACTTTTACTATTTTAATTTTTTTTAATTTTATTCTTACTATTTAAATGAAAGATCGATGAAAAGAAATACCGACTTACCGATCGAAATATATTTTTTGATTGGCGCATGCGTACAAACTTTTTATTTAGAAGAAATTGTTGTAAATAATAAATTGGTAATTGTTTGGACAACCGATAACTTTTGAATAAATAAACGCAAAAAAATTATGTTGCATTCAAAAAATTCGTTATAAAAATTGCCACAGCCAAGGATATGATAGAACTTCCAAGTACAACTTTTTAAAGGCCCTTTATTCATTACAAAGTTCGCGATGACACCTATTATTATAAACAATCGTCTTACAACTGAAAATGGGTGGTTTTGATATTTCTAAATATAGCCTTGGCTGTAGAGATTTTGATGAGGAAAATTTTAAGACCAAATATAACTCTGTGAGATAATTTTTAAAAAAGTTATGAAGTGTCTAAAAAAACACAAATTCTGATATTCTGTTAATTAACAAATTTCTAGCAACAATAAAAAAAAAAAAAAATCGTAATTTTGTAGAGTTTTAAAAAAAAACCATCCTGGCAAAAAATTGCATCCATGATTTGTTCATAGTTTTCTTAATATATCGAGTTTAAAATTTTTTCATTATCTATTTTTATCAACAATTAATTAACTAATAATCCAAATTTTTTCTTTCATATCCTTGGCTGTAGATCTTTTCAAAACCTTTAATTTAAGCCTATTTCAAACTCTCTATCTTAAATAGTTTAGAAGATATGAACATTATTTATTTTTTGCCAGTGATTTCAATACGTAAGGCTTCGCCTCCGTAAAAAAAATATAATAAAATTATACAATAAAAAAAATCCCCGTTATATTTACAAATAAATAAAATTAATTTTTGCTTGTTTAGCTGAAAAAAAAAAAAAAAACCTAAAATATTTTTATTGTTATTTTGAATATTCGTCATGCAATAACTTGAGCGTTAAAATATAATTATTCAAACCCGTTATATATATATCGTTTAAATATAATTAATATATATTTTTAAATATTTTATTCATTTGCAATTGTCATGTAGTAAGTACATAAATATCATTCAAAACGGTATATTTATATTTTATATTAAATTTCTACTCTAAAAAAATCAAAAAAATATTTTTAAAAAAATTTCTAAACTCACCATTATTGAAGTTCATGTCTCAATTTCAATTGTCGCATGTCATTGGCTTTTCTCCATTGAAGTTTCTATCATCTGCAACAATAAAAAAAACAAATTTATATAATTAAAATAAAGTCAACATAATTATTTTTACTATTGCTAATTATTTTATATATAAAAAGTTGAAAAAAAAATGAAAAAAAAAATAATATAATAAAAGCTCCGCATTATTATTTAACGATGCAGTACCATAAAGTAAAATAATTTCAAATAAATAAATAATATATTTAAAATATAATTACTATTAAAATTTGTATTTTAAATTTTTTAAAATATTAATTATATTATTTGATAATTATTAACCTGAGGCTTTCGTGCAATATCATATTGTAATATTTGTGTGTTATGATAGTTTAAATGCAAAATAGCCAATAGGCATATATATACTGATGATAAATAAAATAAGAGGTGTATCAGCTGATGTATAAATAACGGTAAAACATGATTAGCACACTAACCAACATTTGAAAAATCACCTTCATATATATGTATAAACAAATAAAAAAAACATCACAAGTATACCATTTAATAAATATATCCATAGGCGCATATTAAAAACACCTACACACAAATTTAAATACTAAATATATACATGAATTTAAAATTATAATAAACTATATATATTCTAACATATATACAATTTAATAATATATAATTTTGTCGCATGATTGTTGGTAATTTTATATCTCATTTATGTCAAATATCATCTTCAGTATAACTCGAAGGTAATTACATCTCACTTGGACAACTATAATTTCATCTATTTTTCATTTTTATTTGAGAAAAAAAATATAAAAATAAAAAGTTAGACAGACTCTAGCCTTTTTATCTAGTAGTCTGATAATTTGATTTTTTTTTTTATTATTAAACTCTTATGTTAATTATAAATTTTGCGTTTTTTTAAATAACTTTTTTTGTCATTTAAAAAAAAATATATATCAATAGGCTGCGCAGTCGTGTATCTCATGTATCTAACCGGAGAACATAAGTGCAATTTTAAATATATATTCATTCGTGTGTATAGATTATACATATGTACATATAAAACTTATATATGTACATTGTGAAATAATGAAGGAAATTTAAAAGCAAAGTTTTTGCTGACATGCGCTTCTTGAATGACCACTGCTTTACGCGCGCACTTAACAATACATTGTATATTTATATTTTGTTTTTAAACAGATAAATAAATATTTAAATAAATAAATACGGAAATAAATAGATAAATAAATAAATAAATAAAACATAAACATTTATCAAAAATATTAAATACTATTTATCATCAATGTTTTTTTCTGTGATAATTTTTTTTTTTTTTTATAATTTTTTAATCCGATTTTATACATAATAAGCTTTGGCTTTTTTATATTTTCTCGATTGTCGGTGTTTATATTTTTTATTTTAATTTTTTATCATGTTAATATATACGCAATTATTTTGATTGATCTTTGGTAGGATTATCAGGAACACATGATCATTTTCAAGTGTCAATAACTCAAAGAAAAAAAAAATTATAAAAATTATATATTTAATTTATCAATTAAAATAATAAATTATTTTCTTTGTCAAATAATAATATTAATCAATTGATTTTTCGACTAATATTCGTCAGTTTGAAAAAATTAAAATTGGTTTTTTTTTTTTCTTTTCATTCATTTATATTTCGCTTTTTTAAATTTGTTTTTTTCAGTAAAATAATAAAATTTCTTGATGAATATATATTTTTTTTTTACCACTTAAAATTAGAATATTAATTTTTCTTATCACGCATATTTTATTTTCCTGTGTCAACTCCACTATATAATATTTTTAATGACAAAAAAAAAAAAAAAAAACTTGAAGGTTAAAAATAAAAAAAAGAGTTATATTTTTCACCTCAAATAACACACGATTCATTGATTTTTGTGTTTAAAATTAAAATATGAAAAATAATTTTTTAATAATATATTTTTATAAATCCTTTGATCATTACGAATGCTCAGTGACCTTGAAGTTAAAATAACATCAAAAAAGGATTGACAAAAAAAATAATTTAAAAAATTACTCCAAAATTTTTCCTTAGCATTTTAATGTTTTTCGAAAAATAAGCCAAATAAAATGACATGTTTATATATTGACAACAAATTATTACTGACAAAAACCAAGGTTAAAAAAATAATACATACATTAAATAACAAAAAAATATAAATAATTCAAATCATTATCAAAAATTAATCAATCATGATATAAAACCTATTTTTAATCAATTTTAAAAATATTTTTTTCAAAATATATATATTTTTTTATCTAAATAATATACTGAATGATAATAAAAATACTCAATCATTCATATAAATTCAAGTAAATGTGACGAAATAATATATAAACATTATTTTGTTTATCATTGAATTATAAATTTTCATTTCATCGACTAAATATGACCTCGATCAGGTCACATTATTATATACCTATATAATATAAATTCTTATAATATTATTCAATATATATTATGTATTTGTCAAAGCACCAGGTGTCTTATTTCATCAGCTTTTATTAACAAAGACAAATATCATATATATAAATTTTTGTAAAATTATTTTTTTCCTTAAATAAAAATCAAATGAAAAAAATAAAAGAAAAAAGTCAATTAATCTAGCAAAAAAATTAATTTTTCATCATTGTTTTCAATAAAAGAAAAAAATAGTACAGCTTATCTATGATTATACATTTTTTTTTATTTTAATTATCAATATCTATCTCTTTGTTTTATAAATTTATATATAATTTTTTTTATTTTATTTTCTTTTAAACTCTTGTCTATTTCAAAATATTATTATTCATTTTTTTTTTTTTTTTCTATATTTCTCTTATTGTCTTTCATGCTTGAAGTTTTTTAAAAAATTTTTTTCTGTTCTATTTTTTTTTCTTTTATTTTACTATTTACTCGCATGCGTTCAATTTAATGTATATTTTCATATCATATATAAATTTAAAACTCTTGTATGAGCAAAGAACCGTTTTTTTTTAAAAAAAAACTATTTTTTATTATTTTTTACTATTTTGTCTGTTATGTCATGACGCAATTTATATATACGTGTATTATTTCATGCGGTTTATTTAACTGACTTTTTTTTTTTTCTTTTATATATTTACCGGAAGTCAAGAAATTTCCAACTGGCTTGATTCTATTTTCAAAAATGTTAATAGAAAAGTTTTTTATTTCCTATATACTTGTCTGTGCGGGGAAAGCCTTTTTTTTATTTTCCATTTTTACATTATTAAATTTTAAATCAGTAGTATAACTTGTCGCCTTATAATCTGTCATCTCTTATATACATATATAATTATTATTTTTAATGATTTATATTTTATATATTTTTTTATTGGTATATATAACGTGATAAGTTGATGTACACATATATACACACAATTAATAATTGACTACATCAAATTAATATGTTCTTTCAATACTCATATCACGTTCGGCTATTGTCGAGTAATGTCGCGTGACTTGTCACGAGTTATTATCAGCATATCAAGACGTGAATTGCGATTAATATTATTATCCACAATATTTATTAAGTGAAATTTTTAATACTAATAATTAAGAAAAAAAAAATGTTGACTGTTTTATAAAAAGAAAATTAAATATAGCAAGTGAAAAGACAAAAATTATTAAAGTGAAAAAAAAATAAGAACAAAGTTATATTGAACGATGAAGTTAATGAAACGTGTTTTTCCTTTTTTTATCATCTCGTGATTATTATTTTATTTTTTGCTAATTTAAGCGTAAATGCAAAGGGACTATTATTTTATACAGGGCAAAGTACATGTTGTCTTATATACAGTTAAAATTAATAATAATAAAATTATTTAAAAAAAAAAAATTGGGTCAATGAACATGTGAGTTTTTGAATAGACCAAGTGTGTGTGTGTGTTTTTTTTTGTTGACTCAAAATCAACAAAGTTTGGAGTCAAAGGAATATATTTTTTAAAAGAAGAAGAAAAAAAAAAAAAAATGTCTTGTCGAAAAAAAATTGATTCAAAAATATGGCTTGATTATGTCACGGTAAATTGAAAAAAAAAAATTATTATTATTTATTATTATAAAAGATGATATAGAAAGTACGTCACAATTAAATTTTAATTATTATTTTTTTGCTTTAAATAGACTTGTTTAGATAATAATTTTATTTTATTTAACAATATGTATATGACGTCAATATGGACAATTAAAATTATTTGTTTATTGAGAAAAAAAAAAAAAATAATTATTCAAGTTAATTTCAAAGAAAAATAAAAAATAATAATAAATATTTACAATAAACTTTTACAAGAACTTTTTAATTAATTAATTTTTTTTTCTTTCATATATATTAGAGTCAATAATCTTGACCTCTACAATTTTTTGTATTTAATAAATTAACAGATGTTAAAGAAAAAAAAAAAATATATATAATGTTAATTAAAATAAACAAATCAGCTGATAATATTTTCAACATATATTCAATTAATAAATTATTACTCGGTCATTGAAGTATTTCATATAAAAATAATAATAAATTTTAAATGTTAAATTGTGTTTTAATATATAATTTATATACCAAATGATATAAAATACATGTATACTATAATATGTGAGTTGTATTCACTGGATATAAAGCACAAACTTGACTATACATATATATTTTTTTTTTTACCTGTTGATAGAAATATTTTCTATCTCACTTTTTATGGACCCTTTTTCTATATACAACAAGATCTTATATTTATCTTTTTATTCACTTTATATCATGAGTACAATGTGAGACAAAAATACCTCCCTCTTATTTTTACCTCTGTTACTTTTGCTTGATTTTACTGCAAGAGCAACTCTCTCACCTCACTTCACCTTCTTGTGCGCCAACAGAAAAGAAATACTTGACCAGTTTAATCCCACCAGTCACCGGGAACCAAACCATATTTTGCAAACTTTACCGTAAAAAAAATATACATATAAAATATTTAAATTTAAATTTACGAATTATTATTAATATTCAGCTCAACTCAAAAGTATATTATTTTTAAAAATAGAAAAAAAGTTTTAAAATCTACACTGTGATTTTGTGTATAAAAGGATTTAATATATATCAGTGTTTGATTAAGTTAATTAAAAATATTATCAAGCTGATTTAAAAACAAGGTAGATTATTAAATTTTAAAATTTAATTATCATTAATTTTCTAATTTATTTTAATTAGAAATTTGTTGTTTGTTTTTTTTCTCTTAAATATATGTTAATATTTATTACAAGAGAAAAATAATAATACACATATAAAGTGAATGTTGTAAATTATAATTTTTTGCAAAGCAGAAGCTTTTTCATTACAAAATAAAACAAAGTATATTTTTAAAAAAAAAATTGGAGAAAGTGTAACGAGTTTTAAATACATAATACTAATGTTTTGTGTCTTTAGATTATTTTAATTAAATAATATTATTTCTGGTGAAATTTAAATGTTTATTGTTATGAAATACCATGTTATTATTTAAACAATCAAAAAGAGAAAATATAGAAAATTATTTTTTTACATTTAACTATATTGCCCTTGGTATTTTTTATGTTATTTTTTTTTTCTGAGTCATTGAGTCTAATGTCATGAACAGTTATTATTCATCATCATGATATCTTATCAGTTTAAAAAAAATAATGAAAAAATAAAAAAAATATATCTACTAAATAATTCCGGTGAAAGTTTATTGATTTATTTAATATATTTTTTTTTTCCCTTTTAAATTGTCTTAAAATATTATTTTTTTAAATTTAGTGTGTTAGATTTTTATATATACACACATGGATTTATCAAGAAACACCTTGCAACCTGCAACCCTCCCCAGGGCTCCCTTTTTTTTCCGGAACTTAAAGACCCTCGTCTATGTATGTATCTACCTGTTCAAAGTTGAATTGAAAAAAAAAAAAGAAAATAAATAATAGAGGAAACAAAAAAATTCTACTAGCAAGACAACACGTTTTTTTTTTTCTGTCTCATGTTGATTTTTTACTAGCACAGGTAAAAAAAATTATTTAGTCTAAGCAAAAATACATGCTGTCAATTGATTATTGCAAGTAACAACAAGTATGAACCTGTTTTTTAGCTGTGTATATCTATTATTTTAAAATTCCATTGGTTTATTATCAAGAATATATAATAATTCTTGATATATAGATGAATGCTCCTTAAGGCGTCTGTAACATACATTGACGATAGCACCAAGGCCACACATGAGACGAGTTTTCGGGACATGGAAGATCAGAAGCAAAACGAGTTCGAACTTTTTTTAAAAAATTTTTTTCTGTATTTGGAGAGCCCGGTCAACACTTTTTTTTTTTTCTCTTCAACTTGAATATCATAAAAAAAAATAACGCCCACTTGTTTTAACGGTCTTTTTAAAAATTATAATTTTATTTTTTATTCTCTCTTCAATATATTAAAAAAATACTAATTATTTGTTTATTTTTTTGCTATGATTACAGATGGAGACTGAAGTACAAAATTTAAAAAAAGAATTAAATCATACACGTAATGATTTAAAAATATCAAAAAAAAAATGTCATGAATTAATTAAAAATCTTGATAATCAAAAAATATATCATCAATCAGAATATAATTTACGTGATAAACAATTAACAAAAATATTACGTGCATTATTAGTACTTGAATCACGTTTACGTCAAGAACAAAAAACAATACGTCAACAATTAATTGAAAAAGATAATACAATACGTACACAACAAATGGAAATATCAAGATTACGACGTCAAACAAAAAATTATATTAAAATTAATAATAGAGAAAATAATAATAATAATAATATTAATATTATTAATCCTGGTGATTTAAATAATGTTAAAGAAAGTGATAATTGTAATTATATTAATGACATTGGTATAACTGGTTTAAATAATAATAATTTACGTAATCATATAAACAGATTAAAACTTGAACTTGTTAATAAAATTGGTTCATATGATAATGTTAATAATAATAATTATGAATTTGGTGTTAAAAAAACTGATAGTTTTGCTGGTTCTGATGTATCAAAAGAAAGTATTGGTAGTGAAAATACTGATGCATCAATATTAACAACAACAACTGAGGGTAGTTTATCTGTTTTAAGTACTGAAGGTTTTTGTGAAGGTGAAAGTACTGATGTATCACCTGGTTCAACACTTAATAAATCATCTAGATATAAAAATTTAAATATTGAGACTGATATGTGTATAAAAATATTGGATTGTCATGATAATAATAATGATGATGATGATGTTGATAAATATTCTAAAAGAAGATTGGGTGTATCAAGAACAGAACCAATGGAAATATTTAATAATCAAATTTGTAAAATATCAAGAAGTGACAGTAAAGATGATGGAATGGATTGTAATTTTATATCAGGAGAAGAAGAAGATGATGACGATGATGGAGAAGAAAAAGAAGATAATAATGCTGAACCAATTTACGTTAATGCTTGTAGTAATGATAATAATTCTACGAAAAATATTGATGACAATGATGTAAAAATTTTAAATGACAAACAATTCAATAGCAACAATAATGAAGATAAAAATAATAATAAAAATAGGTAAATATTAGCATTTAATAAATTTTGTAACTTTATAAAATAAATAATTTTTTTTATTTACAGATCATTACAACCTCAAGATAAATCAATTGAAGAAACAAGTGGTAATTGGTACAGTGATCCAGATGAAGATCGTATTAGTGAAGAATTTTCACGTCATAATACATATCGTACAAATAGTAAACATAATTCTGTACTTGAATGTGTTAATCAAATATTATTACGTGATATGGAAGATGAAGAAAATATACAATCTGTATCTAAAAAATTTAAACATCGTGGTAGAATTGTTAGTTTTCAACCAGCAAGATTATCTGATATTGAATCAGTTGGTTCAGAAATGGAAAGAAGAAATTCTGAAGAAGTTAATAATGATAAAGAATCACAAAATTTTGAATCAAATAATTCAGAAGATGATTATATTATAATAAATAATAATAATAATAATAATTTATCATCAACAATAACATCATCTGAATGTATTGATTCTGAATCTGGTATTGATGAAGAAATAATTGATAATAATGGTTTAGCAAGAGCAATACCAATTGTTATTATTGAACCAGATATTAATGATATAAATAGAAAATTATCATCATCACCAAATTTATCAATAAAAACATGTAATTCATCAAATAATAATTCACTAATACGTCTTGAAAGTATTGAAGAAAAAACATGTTTATCAATGTCAACAAAAAATTTAACAATTGCTAAAAATTTAGATTATGAAGATATTGAATCACTACCAGATTTAACATTAAAAACACCACCAGCATTACCACCAAAACCAAAATTTAGAACAAATACATTGATATTAAAAAAAATACCAAGTCCATCATTTTTTATTGATGAAAATAAAAATAAAAATTCACCAAATCGTGATACATATATTAGAAATTATTATAAAACAAATAAACAAATTAATAAAACAACTGGTACAACAACAGCAAGAAGTCTTGTATTTCGTAAAAAATCATTAAATGATATTGATAATATAAATTATGATATATTAAATAAAAATAATAGTAATAATGATTTATCATTAATACCACGTGTTGGAAATATTGTACGTCATTTTGAAGAATTTAAAATTGGTAGTGATACTGATATACGTATTAATAAAACCAAAGATCATAAAATAATACAAAAAATTGATGAAATTGATATACGACAAAATTTTGAAGAATTTAATTTTGATGATTGTGATTTATCAGATGATCCAGATCGTCTTGATGGTGATGGTTCAGATAAACTTGTTAATAATATTATTAATAATGATACATCAACATCATCAACACCATCATCACCATCATCACCAACAAAAACAACAATAAATAATAATGATGATAATAATAATCATTCAAGTGGTATTTATGATCATTTTCTTGAAGCAACTGGTTTAAGCACAAAATCAATATTAACACCATCAAGACTTATAAGCAATCACAGAGATATGCTTAAACCCAAGGATATAAAATATAAAAATAAAATTAAATCAAATACAATTAATGATAAAAATAATTGTTCAACAACAAGTGGAACATCATCATCATCATCATCACAAACACATGTTAAACATTGGACTGGTCCATTTGTATGATGATTAGCAGCCTCGGTTTTTGGAAGTCCAAAAAAAAGTCAAAAAAAAATTACTTCCATAACCGATTTATCAATTAAAAATTTAACTGCATGGAAAAATAAATAAATAATAATTGACATTATTTAATAAATGTCATTAATTTAATTTATATAAAAAAAAAAAAAAAATTTCTTCAAATTTATCTTGTCGTTTTTTTTTCTGTTTTTGTTATTGTTGTTTAAATATTTTTGGCTTTATAAATAATTTAATCTAAAAAAAAAATATATATATATATAAATATAATTTGCAATAAATTTTTAATAACTATAAGTATAAATTTTTTTAAAAAAATATAAACAAATATCATAAAAAAATAGTTTTAAAAAAAATATTGTAAATATTTGTGTTTTGTAAAAGTTGATATATGTTCAAAGCATTTTTTTTTTTATTATAAAAATATTGATAAATAATAAATGTCTGCATTACCGAATAGTATTGTAATATTATTCGACAAAAAAAAAAATAATAATAATCATAATAAATAATAACTTGTTATGGATTTATTCTACTTAATAAAAATTACTATTATCTCATCAATATTTTTACAAATAATTTTATACATTTTTTTTTATTATAACAATGTTTCAGGTATTAAAATCACATTTCTTTTTTTTTTTTACGTGACACATATTATTTTCGATAAAAAATCATGACAACTATGTCACAATTGGAAGATTCATATCAATTTTATTATTTTTATATTCAAATTTTATAAAAAAAAAAAAAAAAAAATTGGATTGTTTTTTCATTTTGTATACCATGAAGCTCAAGGACATCTTTAATAATACTCTACAGTTTGGATACTTATATTATAATTAATTATAAAAAAATTAATCATACTTATTCAGGCACTCTATTACAATTGGCTAGAAAAAAAAAAAAAAGTTATATATACTTATGATTCTTATGATAAATATTTTTAAAAAATGATGATGATGATTATCTTGTATTGTATAAGAGCTGTTATAACAAATATTATTATAATGATTATTTTTAAATAATTATGGTACGTGATACAATTCGTTTGGCACGTTATTATTCAACCAATATTTTCTCCTTTTTTTTAAAAATTTTTATTATTCAAGTTTCTCTCTCAGCACGAAAATCATAATAATATTCTTCATCAATTTCTTGACGTGTTTTCATTTTAATAACAGGATAATCCTATTAAAAAGTAAAATTAAAATTATTATCAAGTTATATAATAAATGATTTAAATTATTATTTTTTTATATTTGTCTTACTGCTTGAGTTGAATTTGAATCAAAATTTAATAGTGGATTAATAACAAATGGAACACCATCAAGATCAGATGAACCAGGTAATGTACCATAATTAATTGATGTATTAATTTGTTGTGTTGTTTGTGGTGGTTGTGGTGCTGGTCTTGTTGGTATTATTTTTGAATTTGGTTTTAATATTTCATAATCACAATCATATGATGAATTATTTAATTCAATTTTACCAGGTGATACACTTAATGAGCTTGGATATATTCCATTTTGTGATTTTGGTGAAAATTTTGGTTTTGGTGGTCTTTGTGGTGGTGTTGAACGATTAATACCATTTGATGATGGATTTGGTGATGGTGTTTGTAATACACTGTAAATTTAATATATATAAATTAATAAATATATACATAAAAATTATTATTATTTTTATTTATTTATTTACTTGATATTTTCATATGATTGTGATGATGCATCTTCATTTATTAATGAACTTGTTTTATAACAAATAACAACACCATTAACCTCACTGAAATAAAAAATAAAAAAATCATAAATTAGTTTAAAAATTAAATACCAAAATAAATCTAATAAAATGTATTTATATATATATATATTTTTAACCCAGCGTATGTAAAGCCAGTTGGTGCTTTTTTAATTCTACTACAAACGATAATATCAGTCACAGCCATTGAACACGAGTCCCTATTTCGCAGCTTGTAGCACACCTGTTTTTTTCTCCAAGCCTTCTGGTCTATAAAAAAACAACATAAAATACATTGCAAAATGATTCAACACATACTGTAAATTTCTTCATTATATTGTTATTTCATTTTTACTTTTATTTTTAATGAAAAAAAAAAAAGATTGAATAACACACATACCAGTGTCTATAGTTTGTGGAATCATACTGAATCCATCTGGGGGATATTCTCTTTCATTTAAAACTGTTATTTCTTGAACAACATAATTTGGTACACCTTCTGTTTTTGAATGACATATGTAACGTCCTTTTTTACGTATAAAAAGTCCACTTTCACGCCATAAATCAGCATCAATATCTTGATCATATGTTTTTGATACCTATTAAATAATATATTTAAATATATAAATTATAAATCTATATTTTTAATAATTAATTATTTAATATTACTTACCACTGTATAATTTGGTGGACATTTATCAATATCTTCAACAACACTTATTGCTGTTATTGGTCTATCATCAGGTAATAAATTTGTAAATCCTGATACAGTTGTAAATTTTTTACAATTCATTTTTAAATGCGCCATATTATTTTCCTATTATAAAAACAAAATATAACAATAAACTTAAAAAAAAATAATATATTTTATATATTTTTTAACTCAAAAATAGAAACACTTATCAGTAATACACAACAACACACTTAATCAACATGTAAAATCAAAAAAACATAAAAAACTTTTTAAGAAAAATAAAAACCCAAGGACAATTTTTTTATCATAAAAATGAATCATGAAAATAAAAAATAGTCAAACACAAACTCATTTATGATAATTATACATTTTTTTGTAATAAATAAATCTTTTAAAAAATATATTTATTATTTTTTTTCTTGTATATAATTTTATTATAATGTATTACGTGGTACTCAAGACCATTGAACCTTACCAATGGGTCGTTGGCCGTGCATTTTTTAAGAAAAAATTTACCAAACATTGAAAAAATTAAAGTGAAAAACTAACAATTAACTAAATTAATTTGATGAATATTTTTTTAAATTAAAATTTATATTTTCTTTCTGTTTTTTTTTAATGCATTTAAAGTTACTTGGTGTATTGATCAATCTCTGTCAGACTAGCTGTTTATTTTTTTTTTTTATTTTTAAATTCTATAAATAAATTCTTTTGAAGTGTTTGTTTATTTCTCACATGATCCAATAAAATTATCAATAAAAATAAATTAACTAAAAATTGATATCATTATTTAAATAATTTTAAAATATTTTTTTTTTTAATTAAAATGCATACCAATTAATTTAATAATTAAAAGAATTTAAAATTTGCAATTATTGCACAAAAAAAAAAAAATGCAACAGACATAACGTATTAGTCAGTCAATTATCACGATGATGAAAGTGTAAATGACTCAACGAGTTAATGAATTTTTTTTTGTTCCTTGTGTATTATTTTTCTTGAAGATAAAAAAAATATAAATAAACCGGATGTGTTGACTAAAGTGAATAGATCAAATTGTAACTTGACCCAAAAAAATTTCTTTTATATTGTCATTTAAATATTTAAAATATATATCAATAAATTTATAATATATACAAGTTAAAATGATTGACGTTGACTCGACAATGTCTGGACAATCTTAATCATTTTTTTATTGATGACTTTGTGAATTATTTTAAAGAAAAAAACAAAACAAAATAAAAAAAAAAAAAGCAGCAGATAAATGTCAGATAAGGATAACAACTCAAAATTAATTTTATAAATAAAAACTGATGCTATTGATTAAATAACTTGAAAAAAAAAAATTAATTAAATTAAACTAAATATTATTTAAAAATTTAATTCAACTGTCTAACTTGTTACTTACTCACTACCAAGTGCATGCACTGCGGATGTGCATAAGTATGATTACAAAATAAAAAAACAAAAAAAAAATACTTTTCTTTTCTTAAATTGGCTTATATTGTTTTTTAAAAAATTAATCTTCAAGTATACTACTGTCAACTAAACAGTTACCTCTACAATTTATTTATTTTTTCTTCACGTCAATATACCTTGAATTTTTTTTTTTCGACTGGACACACTTTTTAGCTTGTAAATTTAGCAATTTATAGGTTATGTTGATAAAATATTTACAATTAATTAAAACAATCAATATTTAACAATAAAAAAAAACTCAATTTATTTATTATTCCGGGTTAAATATATTGGAGTCGATTGTGTTTGATTAAAAATTTGACACATTTTTTTGTGTTTATTTTTTTTTTTTTTTAAAGATTGTTATTATTATTTATTATTATTTCTGATGGATGAAATTGGTGGCGCTAGTTGTGATGAATTGCGCATTAAAATGCGCGATGAGCCAGTCGTCCATTTTTACATTTTTATCAATTTTTTTTTTTTTATTTGAGGGCCAAACCAGCAAAGGGTGAGTGAGTTTATTATTAAGGGTTGTTGTTGTATAATAATAAAAAAAAAAAAATGCTGAATAAGCCAAGTATATTGTTTTTTTCAAAACTTTATTGTTCAATTTCTTTTGTACTTGATTTTTTTTATTCTTTTCAAATTTTTCAAGTGGAAATATATTTATTTTTTTTTATCATCTGACTGGATTTATTGTTTTTCAGGATTTCATTATGCTGTTGTTGAATAAAGGGGAGGTTAGCTGTACATATAGCTTGGCGTCTTCAAATTTTTAATAACACGTGGTGAATTTTATAAAAATTACATCTTAAAAATTTTAGGTAAGAATATTTTACTTATTATTTTAATGTTTTTTTTTTTTAAAACTAAATTATGCAAGTGAATATTAATTTACTGAATATTGCTGGTGAAATAAATATGGATTATTGATACTGAATATTGTTGCTAATTGGCTTTTTTTATTTGGATATTATTAACTGAGTATTGCTAAAAAAATAATTATGGATTGTTAAAAAATGCTGAATATTGCTAGAGGTCTATAATTGGATATTATTAACTAATGAATATTGCAAGTTAATATTAGTTAATTTTAATTATTTGACTGAGTATTAATAATTGAGATAATATTGTTAAAAAAAACACTGAATATTGCAGCAAGGTGTAATGGATAATAATTAACAATGAGTATTGCACATTAGTTTTAGTTTAATTATATTTATAAATTTTATAAAACACTGAATATTGCTGGTGGTTCAGAGTGGATAATTATTAACAATGAATATTGCAACTTAGTTTTAATTTTAGTGTTTATTTAAGACACTGTTTATTGCTTAAAAAAATGGATAAAAAATATTGAAAAAAAAGGGTATTATTGAACACTGAATATTGCTGCTAGGTATAAATGGATAATAATTAACAATGAATATTGCAAATTATTTTTAATTGTTTTTTTTTTTTATAGTTTAAGAATTATGTAAAACACTGAATATTGCTGGTGGTTCAGACTGGATAATTATTAACAATGAATATTGCAAACTAGTTTTAATTTTTTATATATTATTTAAAAAAAAAACACTGAATATTGCAACTTAGTTTTAATTTTAGTATTTATTAAGTTTATTGCTTAAAAAAATGGATTAAACATATTGAAAAAAAGGGTATTATTAAACACTGAATATTACTGCTAAGTGTAGATGGATAATAATTAACAATGAATATTGTAAATTATGTTTAATTGTTTTTTTTTAAGAATTATGTAAAACACTGAATATTGCAGTTTGGTCGAACTGGATAAGAATTAACATTGAGTATTGCAAATTAGATTTAATTTTATTATTTATTAATTAAAGTACGGATTATTATTTTAAGAATGAATTGAAAATATTGCAAAAAGGTTAATATTAAAAAAACAAACATTGAATATTGCTGCTTGGTCAAGCTGGATAATAATTAATATTGCAAACTAGTTTTAATTTTTTTTATATTATTTAAAACACTGATTATTGCTTAGAAAATAGATAGAAATTATTGAAAAAAGGATATTATTAAAGAACACTGAATATTGCTGGTGGATCTGAATGGAAAATAATTAACAATGAGTATTGCAAATTAGTTTTAATTTTAGTATTTATTATTTAAAAAAAAAAGAGTATTGTAAAACTGAATATTGCTACTAGGTGTAGATGGATATTAATTAACAATGAATATTGCAAATTAATTTTAATTTTAGTATTTATTATTTAAAAAGAAAAATGGATAATTTAGAAGTATTGTAAAACTCTGAATATTGCTGCTAAGTGTAGATGGATAATAATTAACAATGAATATTGCAAATTATTTTTAATTGTTTTTTATAATTTAATAATGATGGAAAACACTGAATATTGCAGCTGGGTCAAACTGGATAATAATTAACATTGAGTATTGCAAAGAGGATTTTATTGAGAAACACTGAATATTGCTGGTGGTTCAGACTGGATAATAATTAACAATGAGTATTGCAAATTAGATTTAATTTTATTATTTATTAATTTAAAATACGGATTATTATTTTAAGAATGAATTGAAAATATTGCAAAAAGGTTAATATTAAAAAAACAAACATTGAATATTGCTGCTTGGTCAGGCTGGATAATAATTAATAATTAATATTGCAAACTAGTTTTAATATTTTATATTATTTAAAAAACACTGATTATTGCTTAGAAAATGGATAAAGAATATTGCGAAAAGGGTAATACTAAAGAACACTGAATATTGCTAGAGGCTCTGAATGGAAAATAATTAACAATGAGTATTGCAAATTAGTTTTAATTTTAGTATTTATTATTTTAAAAAAAAGAGTATTGTAAAACTGAATATTGCTACTAGGTATAAATGGATAATAATTAACAATGAATATTGCAAATTATTTTTAATTGTTTTTTATAATTTAATAATGATGGAAAACACTGAATATTGCAGCTGGGTCAAACTGGATAATAATTAACATTGAGTATTGCAAAGAGGATTTTATTGAGAAACACTGAATATTGCTGGTGGTTCAGACTAAATAATAATTAACAATGAGTATTGCAAATTAGATTTAATTTTATTATTTATTAATTTAAAATACGGATTATTACTTTAAGAATGAATTGAAAATATTGCAAAAAGGTTAATATTAAAAAACAAACATTGAATATTGCTGCTTGGTCAAGCTGGATAATAATTAATATTGCAAACTAGTTTTAATTTTTTTTATATTATTTAAAACACTGATTATTGCTTAGAAAATGGATTAAGAATATTGCGAAAAGGGTAATACTAAAGAACACTGAATATTGCTAGAGGCTCTGAATGGATAATAATTAACAATGAATATTGCAAATTAGTTTTAATTTTTTGTTTATAATTTAAGAATATTTTTAAATACTGAATATTGCTGCTAGGTCAAACTGGATAATAATTAACAATGAATATTGCAAATTAGTTTTAATTCTTTTTTTTTTTAACAATTTAAAACACTGATTATTGCTCAAAAAAATGGATAAAGAATATTGCTAAAAGGATATTATTAAAAAACAGTGAATATTTCTGATGAATAATATTTTGAATATTATCAACTAATAATTATTGTTTAATTAATTTTATTTTTTATTGTATAGTTTTTTTTTTTTTTTTTGTTTCAGAATCTATATAATTATTATATGCAAGTATTGAATATTATTTTTAAAATAATTAGATAAATAATCAACAATAATAACTCTTTACAATTATTTTGTTTTCTTTTAAACCACTAATTATTATTATAAACAATAAAATAATAATAATAAAACAATGTATGCGTATTCTCTCTAATAAAATTTTGTATTTTATTATTTTTCAGAATTAATAAAAATCTACCAACATCATATCAAGATATACCAAAGCGGAGAAAAAGAAATTAAACTAGTCAATTATAAATAAATATAAAAAATAAGTTATTGTAACTAATTTAATTTATACCTCAAGAAAATAAAAAAAAAAAAAAAACTATTTTATTATAATCCCAAAAACTCTTGTGTGTATTTAATTTTTTAATGAAATATTTTTTTTAAAAAACTCATCTCATGGCAAAAAAAAAGTAAAAGTAGTTAAATATTATTATTATAACTATAACAAGTTTTTCGAAATTAAAAAAAAAAGAGGTTTTATTTATTTCTTACATAATATTTATTATTATTTTGTTAAAATAATAATTCAAGTATTTATTCAAATTAAGAAGAGATTTGCATTTTTATATACACCATATTAACCAATCACACTACATCTATATCTGAAAAACCGGGACTACCTTATTAGTTATTGGTGAACTTGACATAAAAGCATGGTGTACAAAAAAAAACCGGCTTGCTTGCATATTGGCTTGCATCGGCGTGGTGGTGGTTGGTTGCTAGGCGCATCATCAAGGACGCTCTCGTTGTCTCGTTTTTTTGTCGCGCATAAATATTATTTTTTACTGTGTTGTGTCTTGTATTGGTGCTTAAATTAATTGTTAAATAAACATTAATGTGTTGTTATAAATGTTCTACTTGTAAAATTTAATTGTTTATTTTTAATATTTTAAAAAAGGTATATTATTTAATTTAAATAATCACATGTGATATATATTTTTCTATTTTAGTTTATACACAAAATAATTCTAACCTCAAATTTTTTTTTTTTTTATGCATAATCAAGTTTTTTGTATTTATGTCTGATATACTTATTTTTTTTTTTGGGTGTTTATAGCTTTAATAAGAATTAAAATAAAAAATGCCTTATCAAAATCATTCGAGACGTGATCGTGATGACCATCGACTTCCAGTATCAAGAGAGGAAGAATTAAGATTAATGAGAATAAGAAAAGAGTGGAAAAAAATGCAAGAATTAAAAGAAAAACATGAAAGACATAAACAAGAACGTATTGAAAAATTTGAATTAGAAAGAGCTCGCAAGCTGGCCTTGCAAAAATCTAAAACTAATAGATCATCACATAGTCCAGATTCTAGTCGAAGTCGATCAAGAGATAATAATAAATCAAGGTCTGGTAATCATTCAATAGCATGTAAAACATCAATTATGTCTGAAAAGTGAGAGTTTAATTTTAAAGCATTTAATCAAAATTATAATTTATATATTTTGTTTTTTTTTTTTAAACTATATTTTTACTTTTTAAAGATGTGATACTGGAAGTTCAAGTACTAAATTATTCAAAGGTCCCGAAGGAACAAAAATTAGTATAGATGAACTTAAAAAAATTAAAATTGAAATTGGTAAACAAAAGAAGATTGGATCAACAAATAAAACAGCTGATATTGAACGTGATATTATTAATCCAGAGGATGTAATTGTTAGAAGACGAGATGGTAATGTCAAGAGTAATTTTATTTACCTTTTTTTTTTTTTTTTTATAAAGATATATTAAATATATATCAGTCGATTTTAACTTTTTTAAAAATAAGAAGAATTCAATTCTGTACTTTTTTTTTGAAAAAAACTATTTAATTATTGTTAAAATTGTGCATCGACATGAAGATTAATTATTAAGGATATATCAACGTCTCGAAGATTAATCAACATTTAGCATTATCATTGAAGATTAATATCAACATCTTGAAGATAAAATATTATATCTAAACAATTTTATATTCATATAGGATTGAACTTCATACGAAGATATCAACGTGGATTTGGTCTTTGATTAAAATATCAATTATCCATAGATTTGAAGCATTTTTATGTGTAAGAAAAACAAAATATTCTTATGAATTTATGCTGTGGTATAAATGTTTGGCTTTGTTTTTGCATTATTTTTTTGTTGCAACTAATAATTTTTATTATTATTATTTTTTTAAATAACTAGTTTATTTTTATTTTTTTATTTTATGAATGATTAAAACTTTTATTATTGTTTTTTTTTTTTAACACAGTGCTTAATTTAACTGCTTTGGCATGATATAGTATACCTAACTTATGTAGCTCTTATTCTATTTATTATTTTTTTTAATTTGACAAATGAAAACTACTGGAAGATTTGTGATCATCTTGAAGATTTAAAAAAAAAAAAACCCAATTTAATGGGGGAAAATTATTATTATTGTAATTTTTTTTTAATCAAACACAAAACAAAAAACAACACTGAAGAACAAAAATATTGCATCTCTGAAGACAAAAAAAAAAATAAGAATCAATTACAAATTGACAAAAAAAAATAATTTCATTTTCAGTTAAAACTTAAACATTAGACTTTATTAAAATCTAATGACTAATATTATCAGTAGACTATTTTCATTTTTTTTTTTAAATTTATTATAAAAAAAATTATTTTATTTGTATCGTTCGTCAATGAAGTTAAAATCTGTTCCGGCAGGAGAAGGTGCAAATCCAATTTTCGAACGTGAAGAATTAAATCCAAAAGATACTGAAGATAAAGAGCGACGAGTTATTGTTGAAACAAATGAAAAAAATGGTAATTTTAACTTATTGTCTATATTGTTTTTTTTTTTTTTCACCAAGAAATAGTTTATACTATATTTGTTTTTTTTTTTACAGAAAATAAAAGACGACGTTCAATTTCATTGAGCCCACCACGTCGAAGTCGAAGTCCTTCACGTCGTACCTCCAGGTATATGCTCTTTTTAACTTTACAGATTTTTTTCACTGAATATTGCTTTTTTTGAAAAAAATAAAAACAAATGGATATAAAAAAAACTGTATTTTTTATACAGACAAAAAAAATTTAATCATAAAAATGGATAAATTAAAAAAAAAAAAAAGGATGAAATATGATGGATACATTTACATTGCTTTTGTAATATTTCATATTGCTAACATAACTTTTTTTGTTCACATAACAACAGATTATTTTGTTCTAGTAATTATTCAACAAATGGACAAACATCATTGGACTAACAAACACGACGAGCGCATGTTGCTTGGTATTGCATTTTATTATTTGTCTCAATTTTTAATATCTTTTTTCTTCATATTCATTACAGCAAACAGGGAGACCAAAACTAATAATCAAATACAAAAAAAAAATATTTTTGGCATCATTGCATGCCTAAAAATTATTTTATTTTTTCTTTTGGAAAACTTTTGTTGAATTATATTGATGTTCAATAAGAGTACTAGAAGTATTGTATATTTTTTATTTTATTTTTTTTTTAAATTATTATTTTTTTTTTTTGTTATTCAACATTTCATAATCACATTAAACTAAAATTATTATTATTTTAGTTGTTTTTAATTAACAAATTTTAGATTTTTTAAAATTTTACTTATGTAATTTTTAATGCATTATCATTTTGCTTTAAATAACGAAAACTGATTGTTGTTAATAGATTTTATTAGCACTGCTAATATTGCAAAAATTATAAAAGAATATTGTCTGATTATTAGTTTTGTATTAGGTATGACTCTTCGTCAAATTACTATCTTGAGACAAATAATAGACACAGAAGTCATAGGTAAATATTCAACAATAATTCTCATTCTCAAGTAAATAAATTTTTAATTTTCTTTAAATTTATTATTTACAGTAGAGAAAAACGTGATCGTCACAGAGATTATAGATCTTCTCGAAGATCTAGTTCAGAACGTTCACATAGACATGAATCTCATCGTTCAAATTCTCGTGAACGAATTAATAATTACAGAAATAATAGTCACAATAGAGATACACATTATATGCATCTAGATGCTCGTGATTATGCGAGAAATGATTTAAGAGATAGAAGACTTTTACCACCGTACTACAATATTGAACCAATGCCAGTTTCATTTTACTATCCAGTAAGTTGTTGTTAATTTTTTAAAATAAAAATTTGATTAATTAATTTAATTATTCGACTAATTCTTTTTTTCTTTTTTACTCTAGAATTTTGCCAGACCAATTATGATTAATCCAATGATGACAATGAGAGGACCACTACCAATTGGAAGAGGCAGGATGCCACCAATAATAGCACCTGTTCGTCCACCATTTATGCCACGAGGATTTATACCTCCAAAAGTTTTTAGACAAAATATTCCACCAACACAAAGTAATTATTAATAACTAATTATTAAATAAAATAATAAATACCTCAAAATTTGATTACTAATATTTATTTTATTTTGTTATTTTAGAATATGGGCGCAAGTTTTGATCAACGTGAATACACATAGTGATATTCAACTACTGTAAATAATATAAATGCAGCTCAAACTTGGTTGTATATAAATCAAGACATTTAAATTTTATGCATGAACTTTGTTATTTTTTTTTTAATCATTCTGACGTATATTAAATGTATTTTTAGAATTTACAATTGGGTTTTTTTTTATTTATTAAAAATTAATTTTGTTAAATAATGAATAAGTAAATGGGGGTAAAATTAACCCTTGATATAAGGGTAATCAATGTTTTTTCTTACCAATAGATGGCTAATAGTCAATTTTTTATTTAACATTCAGTGTTTATGTTTGAAATTTTCAAATATCATTAATTGATGATTCATATTTTATTGCAATTATTCGGTGTATAACACCATTTTTTCGTTTATTTTTTTTGGAGCGGATCGATTGACCAATCCCGTAATTTAATTGAAAAAATAAATCTTATATATAATAGGAATGATTAATAATCATCATAAAAAAAATATATAAAATAACAATTTATAAATAATTTATTAAACTTTTTTAAATATAAAACCGCGCGTCAACATGAAGAATTATTAAAGATATATCATCGTCTCGAAGATTAATCAACATTTAAAATTATCATTGAAGAATAATATCATCATCTTGAAGATAAATTTTAAAAATGAGTAAATATAAAGCATTGTTATGGTAAGAATAACAAAAATTTTCTGATAAATTTTTAATGTGGCATTGATGTTTGGCTTTGTTTTAAATTTTTTATTTAATTATTATTTGCAACTAATTGCTTGAATTAATATGTTTTTGTTTTTTTAAATTATTTTTGTAATGAATGCTTCAATAAGGCTTTTTAAATTTTTTCATTATTGTTGGGCATAATTAACACAGTATTTAGAACAAATATTTTTATCATTAATATTTTACTTGAAGATAAAATTTAAACTTAAATTAAATTCATTTTCATAATTGAGTTTTTTTTTTGTAAATAATTTTTTTGTATTAAATAAATTAATGTTTTAAATGTGGAACCAAAACAACGCTGAAGATCACGATATCAAGATAAAGTATCACCACTGAAGACAAAAAAAAAAAAATCATTTCTTAAATAAAACAAAAATTAATTAAACTTTTTAATTATCATTTCAGTTTGAAATTTTATGTTAAAAAAATTAAATGATTTTTTTATTTTTCAATTTATAAGTAATGGCTAATAATAGTCAACTATTTTCATTTTCACAACTTGCTATAGAATAAAAAAAAAAAAATATTCTAATTTAAAAAATACTCTAATTTTTTATTGTATTCATGTATAATGTTATTCGTCAATGAAGTTAAAATCTATTCTGGCAGGGGAAGGTGCAAAACCAATTTTTTCACGTGAAGAATTTAACTCAATGTCAACTGAAGATCGAAGAGTGATAAATCTTGATGACCAACCAATCGGTAACAATTTTATTTTAAATTAATTAACTAACAATATGTCATTTATTTATTTTTCTATTATCAATTTCAGCTAATTCACGTCGTTCTCGTCGTTTGAATTCACGAACTCCTCCCCCGTATCGTCATTCAAGTCGAAGTCCACATCGAGGACCCAGGTTAATAATTATATTTGTTTTTTTTCTTTTTGAACAATGATGTCATACAAAAAAAGTGGATGGCTTTAATTAATTGTTTGACAAATTCACGAGACCAAATAAATTTATTTTCTAATTAAAAAATATAATACCATAGGCATGAATCATCATCTAGGCATCATGGTAATCACAATGAAAGACATGGAAGTCCAAGAGAACACAGAAATTCAAGACACAGCAGGTTAATATATTAAAAATATTATTTTTTTAAATAATTAATATTGATTTTAACTAATATATATTTGTTTATGTTTAATTTTTGTTTTCAGTTATCATCGTTCACCATTACGTGATGAACGTGATAGCAGATATCATTCGAGTAGAAGTTCAACTCATCGAGATTACCATCATGCTCGTGATAATTCTAGAGATCGAAGAAACGGAGATGATAGAATTCGTGATCGAGGCATTTCATATCCTCATCCCTACATGACTGAGCCAATACCACTTTCTATGTATTACGGGGTAATTATATTTTAATTATTTTAATTTTATCAAATATTTTAAAAACAAGTAAGTAATTTAATTTTTTTGTTTTAAATATTTCTAGAACTTTGTAAGACCAATGATTATGGATCCACTGATGGCAATGCGTGCACCAATGCCACCAATGATGAGAGGAAGAGTACCACAAATGATGGGACATATGAGACCACCTTTTGGAGCTAGATTTCAATTACCCCCACAAATATTTAGACCAAATATGCCACCAAATCAAAGTTAGTTTTTTTCATTTTTTCATTATCTTATATATTTATTTTTTTTAATTGAAATTAATATATATTTTTTTTATTTATTTATTGCAGGATTTGGTCGTATGTTTTGATGAAACAAATAATCTAGATACAAATGTAATTTGTTTCTACTTTTAACGTTATAGTAAAATGTAAATAAATGCTCAAAATTTTTTATTAAATGAAAATAATTATTTTCATTTATAATTTTTATTATGTGATGTCTATTTTTAATTAATCTATAAATATAATAATGTTTTTTTACTTTAACAAATATTAGTTTTGTTTTGCAAGAGTAAACTAAGTACTATGAAAAAAATAAGCAAACAATTTGTGTCAAAAAATAATTTGTCAATGCATGTTTAAAATAAAATAAAAAAAAAAAAATTATTTAAAATTATAACTTGATGTCTAATTTATTCATAAAGATATTACTAAAACATCAATTATTACAAGAAAAATTAATTATTATTTTTATTATATTGAGGTGAATCCCAATAAATTTCTCCAATTTTATGTTCAAATAATTTTATATTATCAAGTAATTCCCCAACTCTTTTATCGAATAGTTTAAGAAATTTAATCCACACTTCAGCATTACGTTCATTTTCAGTATTAGTTTCATCATCATCAGCATCATTACAAGTATAAGAAGGACCAGCTTCTTCCCAACAACCCTTGATAGCTTTTGAACGTTTTTCTGTAGCACGTATCATTGATGGTGTCATTCCTTTTTTTGGATATTCTTTATACTTTTCGATACATTGTTTTTTATACAATAAATTAACTGACATTTGAATAAGTTTGGTTGACGACATCAAAAGTTGAAAATGTAATGAACGAAAAACTTTTTGATTGGAAAGTTCTTCCAACTCACTGATACGTTCCATCTTATCAACTTTTTTTGATCTTTTTTTCTAAAAAAAAAAAGATATTTAAAATTTAGAGGAAAAAAAAAATAAACTCAACGAAATACATTTAAATAAAATAAAATAATTAAATAATTTACTTACCATTAGACTTAAATAATACACTTGAATACACTAAAGTATATTAAAACAATCTTCAAGATAATAATTCAAACACAAAAGAAAATAATTAATACTTTTAACAATTATTAAAAGATATTTAATATTTTTATTTTCACGTAAAGTGTTTAAGCTGCGAGAGCAAAAATGATTATGATGATAATGATGAATTGGCAGGATAATATAAATATGTACTTGTGTAATTATGCGCATCCTTTTTTTATATATTTAATTTAAATTTCGGTGAATTAGCCCTCCTCCCACCGAACGGGATTCATGGTCAAAAACAATTTCAATCCTGTCAATAATTGTATATACAAATCAACAAAATTTTTAAACGGAATTGTTTCAACATTTTAACAATCAGGAGAGTGATGTACATTCAATAACACCCTAATTGCTTGAAAACTTGGCTGGGAAATTGTCAGTTAGCCGAAGGACAATCCAAATTTAATAATTAAAATTTGAAAAATGATAATAATAATATATATATAATTTAATAATAACAAATAATCAATTTCATATATGTATATATGTAAAATTTACATTCAACACATATATTTTAAAATAATTAATTTGTATTGATTTGTTCTAACGAGAATTGAATATAACAAAAAAAAGTAATTAAAAAATTGCCCGAAGATGTGTTTTTTTAAATTGAAAACAAAACAATTATAAATGATTGACTGGTGTAATTAACTATAACAACTAAAAAGCATTTTAACATTGAAAAAAAAAATACAAAAAATTATCATGAAAAATGTTTTCAATAAATTTAAAATGAAAAGTTAATTATAAAATAAATATTTTGATGACTTTGATAACAAAATTACGACTAAAAACAAATAATGTAAAATGTTTTTACTGATAAATTTAAAATAGAAAATATTAAAAAATAAAATAGCATATGATTTTTTTTATCAAATTGAGTATACTCTAACTGAACTTTCATGAATAAAATGAATAAAATTTTATATTTTCATTGTCAATGTTAATGTCTCAATAAGCTATGATCTGCATTTGATGGGGATTTTGTTTGTTGATGAATTGTTATTAAATTATGAATAATTTATGCTGAAAATAACCCACGAACCCAAGAAAATCCTAAAAGAAAAATAAAAAAAAGAAAAAAAAAGAACTAAGATAAATAATGACAATTTAAAACAGACAAGAACTATAATTTAAATAACGCCTGAATCACGAGAACAAAGCTAGACCGTTTTTTAATTAATTAAACGACCAAGTTGAATAATATTTAAAAATATTAGTCAATATTTTGAGAATAATTATGACAAACTCGATGATATAATCATGCTGAAAGAAACATTTACATTCTATTTATCCATGTTTAATTAATTATATATGCAACTGACCTTTTGGTGCCTCAAGATACGCCTGATGTTTTCAGGTGGTACCAAGAAGTTGCTGCTTTTGTTGTCCAGCATACAGATGGTACCAGGAAGAAGTTGATCCAACATACAGCCACCATAATCACTGACTCTAATAACACTCTTTAACATACACTTTACACTATTTAAAATATATTTTGCAACACTTGATCAACCACTCCAAGCTAGACACTCAATTTCAATTTTTAAAAACACACTTTAACACAATCTGATGTATTTTTTTTTTAATTATTAATAACACCAACATGTAAATTGAACAAATCAATCTGAGTTTAATCTTTTACAATCTATTTACATACTTGAAGTTTATAATTATATCTAACACATGAATTATAAATTGTCAATTAAGTCAAGTACATAATTTGCAAATTCAACATATCAAGCTTTTGTTTTATTAACTACCTGATGATTCAATTGTATATAATAGATTGTAAAATAATTTGATCAATTTGTCATTCAAAAACTAACTCTCACTATTTAACAATGTATCAGCATCATCAACATTAACACTATTTGTTTTTGATTGATAAACTTACATTGTTCTTACACATGTTATTCATTTTTGGAGTATTAACATCATGTTTTCATAATTGAATGGTACTCAATATCACCCATTATTACTATTGTTATTGTTAATAATGTTTTTTTTTTTTTTTTAAATTAATATAACATGATGGATCTCACTTTAACACCAGCATTGTCTTTGTTACACTCTTTGTCTCTGATTTTGTCACACAACGAAATTTTTTTTCAACAAAAATACTAATAAATTAATAATTATATAAATAAATAAATGAAAAATTAATAACAATTATCTTATTCATGTTATTTTTGGAGTTGACACACAACAATATAGCATAGCATTTGATTTTTTAATTAACAAAAAAAATTTCTTTGTCTAACAAAGGAATTGTGAGGTTAGGTTTTAACGTCAAATAAAATTGTATTATTTAATAACTTTAGATGTTTTTTATCGTGCTAAATATTATAAATAATTGTTCTAATAATAAAAACAAACAATTTGAGTATAAAAAGACACTGTATTACAACTTTTTTATGCACATAAGTTTTCAGTTGTCGGTGTCACTTTGTCGTTTCTTAAATTCATTAATATTAATTGTTTTGCGTAAATTTAAGCAACAATTATACACTCAATCGATAGCCAAGCGTTTATTTAACAATAAAAACACAAATTTGAAATTATTTAAACATTTTTATATCAAAAAAAATTAGTAAAACTTAGGAGCGCAGCGGACCCGACGTTTACACGTTGACGCAAAAAGCTAAACTGAAGTTGACAAGATTGCCGTTAGAGGCAGCACTGTATTTTTTATAACAATAAAAAAATAATAAAATAACAATTATTGACACTTATAAATAAATAATAAATAATATAAATAATTAATTATAAATAAATAATATGAAAATTATTATTTTTATTAACATTTTTTTTTAATAAATAGGCGTAAGCGTCATCTAGCGTTACAGATTCCATATTCATTCAAATTTTTTTAAAATAAATTGTTTTTAATTAAATTAAAAAATATAAATAAAAAAAAATACATGATTTTATTAAATAAATATTTATTATTATTTAATCAATTGGTCAAAAAAAATTATATAAAAAAACACTAAATATATATTTTAATTTTTTATTTTTTAAAAAATTATTATAACTTTTATTTATGATTTTTAAATAAATCTATAAACTAAAATTATTAGTTGATTAATCGACTAATTGATACAAAAAAAAAAAAGTTAAATAAATTGACACTATAATTGTTAAATGTATTGTTTAAAAATATTTTTTTATTATCATTTTGTTGGATTTTTCAATTTTTATTTTCTTTTATAAATATTTTTTAATAATTGCTTATTGTTTATGTAAATGATTTATTACTATTAATATAATAGCTTGTTTCAACGATTATTTTGATTCCATTATAATTTTTTTTTCTTTCTATTTAAAGGAACTTTGATTAATGCAAATTTTTTTCTATAATTGGTCCCGAGTAAATTATTTCGGTATTATCAAATATATTATTATAAACAATTAAAAATTATTGTTAATTATAAAACATTTTAGTATTCATTAAAAGTAGCATAACTTGATTAAATTGGCACAATAAAATTTCAATCAAATCAACTTAAACTATTAAGAAAAATTTACTGAAAAAATTAATTAAAAATAATAACTGACAATGTTAATTTTCACGGAAGCCCAAGTGTTCTATTTAAACTTGGAAGTACATTAATTATTGCTCAGAAAAATTGCTAATAAATCACAGTATTATGGAAAGATTAAGAAAAAAAATAAAATTAAAATCAAAAGAATAAAAAACGAGAGGTATTTCGATTAAGTCTTGAAGTTGAATTAACAAATATTTCATCAATATTTCTTGAATATAAATATATGATAAAAAATATATATTTACTTTTGGTAAAAAATTTATACATAATTTGTAAAAATTTTATAACTGTTTCAAGAAATATGATTATTTATTTGTATAAAAATTAATAATCTAGCTAGTTATAAAATTTGATATGAATAAAAAAAATTCTTTTAAATTGATTGTCCTTATTAATATAAATATGCAATTGTAAAAAATTTTTGTTTTTTGTTTTTAAATTAAAATGATATAGTATAAAGCAATATGACCCTGGAGGTTGGTCCCGTAAATAATACATTTTTAATTATTCAGTGTCACTAGTTTCACTGTAATACTCAATTGGATTTGGGTCTCTTTGTTTTCTTGAATATCTTAGTCCTATTAAATCAGCCACTTCTTCAATATTTTGTAAAACCTGCAAACAACAAAAAAAATTAATAATTTATTCATTCAAGCTAATTGTGTTTATAATAAATTAAATTAATTATCATAAACTATAAAAAAAACTATCTAAAAATACATCAATTTAATTGTTTAATATTTTCTTTTTTTATAAATTTTAAACAACAAATATACACAAACTTTTAACAAATATTTAAATGCTTATTATCACTTTATATATTGTAAATAAAAATATTTACTTTAATAATTTATTCATGATAAAATTAGTATGCTAATTGAGTAACTAATGAGCTAATTAGAATGTTACTTTAACTGTAAATTTATTATGACTATTAAAAATAAAATATAGATAATAATATTATCAAGTTTTTACTTACGTAATCAAGTTGCTCTTTAGTATGTGCTGCTGATAAGCAAAATCGTATTCTTCCTAGTCCCATTTGTGTGCCAGGAAAAGCAACACCAACTGTTGCAATTCGTCTAGTTAATAATGTTCGTACAGTTGATCTACAAATAATAAACAATATTTATTGTTATTTATTGTTCATTTATTAATTTTAATTAATAAATAATAAAATATACTAACGTAAGTTTTGAATATAAATAACCAAGCATTGGTATAACTGGTGAGTCTTCATTACCATAAATAATAACACCAATTTGTTCAAGTCTACGTCTAAAATATCTTGTATTTCTTGATAATTGTTTAATTCTTAATCTTCCATTATTAGTACCATCTCTACCCATAATAATTTTCATTGATGTTATAACTTGTTGTGCAATTGGTGGTGATATTGACACAGCATATACATGTGCATGACTATAAACTCTTAAATAATTTATTAATTTTTTATTACCAGCAATATAACCACCAGCTGATCCAAAACTTTTAGTAAATGTACCCATTAAAACATCAACGTCATTTGGATCAATATTATAATAATCACATATACCACGTCCATATTTACCCATTGCACCAATACTATGTGCTTCGTCTAAATAAAGATATGCTTTATATTTTTTTTTTAATTCAATAACTTCTGGTAAATGTACAACTGATCCTTCCATTGAATAAATACCCTCAACAACAATTAATATTTTTTTCCATGCTTTACCACTGTTTGGTTGTCCATTATATATTGCATTTTGTAAACATTTTTCTAAATCATCCATATCATTATGTTTAAATACTCTTAATACTGCTCCAGATAATTTTAAACCAACTATAACTGATGCATGATTTCTTTCATCACTAAGTACCAAACAATCTGGTGATATTAATGATGGTAAATTTAATGAATTTGTTGCAAAACCCATGCCAAATACAATTGCATCTTCAACACCCAAAAATTCAGCTGTTAATTTTTCTAATTCTTTATGAATTGTCATGTTACCTAGAAATATATTTAAATTTCATTTTAGTATTATAATTTTTAATTAAAAAAAATCTATATCATTACCTAGTTCAAGACGTGGACTATTACTTGTTATTCCATATTTTTTAATAGCTTCTTTACTCTGAATAGCACAGCTACCTGTTGATTCAGCAAAACCAAGATAATTATATGATACTAAATTAATACATGGTGTTTTTGTTCCACTGAAACTGTAAAATATAATAATTATCGATTAGTTTTATAAATAAATTATGACGTTATTTCAACTCAGTTTAAAGTTGCATAAATAAAAAAAAAGGATGAAATATAATACTAGTAATAAAAAATACATACTCAAATGACCAGCAATGATCACGTGAAACACGATCTTTAAGTGTAACCATTGCACCAGGTACTGAGCATATTGGTCGATTCATACAATCTCTTATTCTTCTATAAACATAACGCAGATAAAATGTCTCATAACTCTCGTACATTGGAGCATATCCCTGTTGACAATATAAATTATAATTATTCAATAACAATAATATTATTAATGATTAATTTCAATTACTTTTCTGTTACGTTCACGAGCAACATTTGGCTCAAACAACAACTGATTAATATATCCAACAATCATAAGAATATAAAAACCAATTTGAGTTATAATTGCAGTAAATAATGATGCATCTTCAAATGATTCTTTTTTTCTTCTTTTAATTTCTCTTCTTTTTCCATTTTTACACTTTTCATCAGCCAACTGAAATCATAAACAATTTATAATAATTATCAAAGTATTTTTTTACTCATCATATTGTCATGATTTAATTTTGACAATTGTTATACAAACTAGATAACTAATGACATCATGATAAAAGATCAAAAATAATCATAAACAATTATGAATCAACTGATGACTCATAAAAAAAATACAACTCGTGATTTCTTATCTTTTCCTACCGTCAATCAGTCAAGACCAATTCGATAATATTATTATTATTTAGATAGATTATAAATAAAAATTTATTGGTCTAAATATTATTGTCCAAAAAATAGATAAATTATGCTATTTGTATTTATAACTATTTAGTAAAAAAAAAGTATTAACCTTGACATGCCCATTACTGCTTCTTGCTTGACGACTCATTTTATAATAATTATATAAATAAATCACTTTATATATATTTTCACTCAAATGTCATCATACAAATTAAATATTTAATTAGAAAAATAAACCTGTAATGAAAAATTGAATATTTATAATGATAGTTTAGTTAACAAGTAAATTATAAAAATTACTATTTTTATATAGTCAAGTAATAATTAAATATAAATAAACATACAATTGTTTGTCCACGTGTAGTGAATTGTAATAATTAAATCAACCTACTCTCTTTCCTCTCTCTATCCTCTCTATATCTTTCTCTCTTACTCAAAATCACACCACCAGTAGCAAAAAAAAAAAAATTGATGTTTACAGTTTAATTATGACCGAGTTAATAAATCAACACACTTTTAATAAACATAAAAAAAATAATATTGTATATAATTTAACGATTATGTATAAAATAAAAAAAAAATATATAAATAAATAATAATAAACAAAATAAAAAAGGGACAACAGAATGAAGGATAAAGATGTTTTTTTTTTATGTTCCCTCGTTTGTTACCCCTTTTTTATTGATGACCATTGAAAAAATTATGATAAAAATAAAAGAAGATTGGCATGTGCCTTATTTACAAATCCCGTTTCACAATATTCCACTTATCCATTTATGGATGTTGTTTTCCTTCTCTATTTTCAATTGTTGGCAAGGGGGTAGTAATAGACTAACCATAGATTTTTCTATAGGAAAAAAATTAAATAAAAAATAAAAACACTCTAATTTATATAATTTTAAACAAATGTATGAGATATAAATTGTTAAAATTGCAAAATACTTTTTATGTACAAGTTAATTGATCAACTTACGTATAAATAATATTGTTTATTTACAAATTTTATTATTTATAATGACGCGGGATTAACAGTTTTTCAAAGAAAAACTAATGCTGTTTCATTATTGATAAACAAGAGGCTTATATTATCGGTGTGAACAGCTTCATTCCCCCCCACTCGCAAATCTTGTTTTCACACATTTGCCTTTGCGTTTTGAGTTGTTTGATTATTTTGAGGTTAGATTGTCTGTAAAGACAATAAACTAGATAATAAATATTTATAATTAATTTAATTAAATAATAACAATGCCAGAAATACAAGGTGTACCTAATAGCACATATGTTTTTGTAAGTATATAAATTATATAAAAATTAAAATATAATATGATAAATTTAATTTAATATTTTAATATTTTTTTTCTTGTAAACAGAAAGATGATGATTTGCCATATGAAGAGGAGATATTGAGAAATCCATATTCAGTTAAACACTGGAGTCGTTATATTGATTATTTAAAAACTTCAAAAAGTCCAAATTTAAATATTGTATTTGAACGTGCATTAAAAGAATTACCAGGAAGTTATAGATTATGGTATCAATATTTATGTCATCGTCGTAAACAATTAAAGACACGTCGTATTGATGATCCTCTTTATGATGATGTCAACAATGCATATGAAAGAGCTTTAGTATTTATGCATAAAATGCCAAGAATATGGATGGACTATTGTTTATTAATGACTGAACAATCATTGATAACCAGAACACGTCATGTATTTGACAGAGCTCTACGTGCTCTTCCAATAACTCAGCATCATAGAATTTGGCCACTTTATCTTGATTTTGTTAAATCACATAAAATACCAGAAACAGCAGTTAGAGTATTTAGAAGATATTTAAAATTAGTACCAGAAGATACTGAGGATTACATTAAGTATCTTAGATTAATTAGAAGATTTGATGAAGCAGCATTAAAATTAGCTCACATTGTTAATCAAGATGATTTTGTATCAAAACATGGTAAATCAAATCATCAACTTTGGAATGAATTATGTGATTTAATATCTAAAAATCCAATGAGTATAAAATCATTAAATGTTGATGCTATTATTAGAGGTGGTTTAAGACGTTATACTGATCAACTTGGACCATTGTGGAATTCATTGGCTCATTATTATATACGTAGTGGTTTATTTGAACGTGCACGTGATATTTTTGAAGAAGCTATTCAAACAGTTACAACTGTTAGAGATTTTGGTCAGGTATTTGATGCATATGCAAAATTTGAAGAATTAAGTTTAAAAGAAAGAATGAAACTAGCTAAAAGTAAACCAACTGATGATGATGACATTGACATTGAATTAAAACTAGCTAGATTTGAAGATCTTATGGAACGAAGATTGTTGCTGTTAAATTCAGTTTTACTTAGACAAAATCCTCATAATGTTCAAGAGTGGCATAAACGTGTTAAGCTGTATGAAGGTCAACCACATGAAATTATAAATACATACACAGAAGCTGTACAAACAGTACAACCACAATTAGCTGTTGGTAAATTACATACTCTTTGGGTTGAATTTGCAAAATTTTATGAAGTTAATGATCAACTACAAGATGCAAGAGTTGTATTTGAAAAAGCAACTCATGTTGCTTATTTAAAACCAGAAGATTTAGCATCAGTTTGGTGTGAATGGGCAGAAATGGAAATACGTCATGGTAATTGTATTGATGCATTAAAATTAATGCATCGTGCAACAGCAATGCCTTCAAGAAAAGTTGCTTATCATGATGATGCTGAAACTGTTCAAATGCGTCTTTATAAATCACTTAAAGTTTGGTCAATGTATGCTGATTTAGAAGAAAGTTTTGGTACATTTCAGGTAAATAAAATTCATTTATTTAATATTTAAAATATTTATTTATGATAACCTATCATTGTTATTGATTATTTTTTTATTTTACAGACATGTAAAGCTGTTTATGATAAAATTATTGATCTTAAAATTGCAACACCACAAATTATCATTAATTATGGATTATTTTTGGAAGAAAATAATTACTTTGAGGAAGCATTTAGAGCATATGAAAAGGGTGTTAGTCTATTTCATTGGCCAAATGTTTATGACATTTGGAATACATATTTGACCCAATTTCTTAATAGATATGGTGGTAGTAAATTGGAAAGAACAAGAGATTTATTTGAACAGTGTCTTGAAAAATGTCCAGCAAAATATGCAAAAGCATTATATCTTCTTTATGCAAAATTAGAAGAAGAACATGGTTTATCACGTCATGCAATGACTGTTTATGAACGTGCAACAAATGCTGTGCTACCAGAAGAAAAATTCGAAATGTTTAATATATATATTACAAAAGCTGCTGGTATACATGGTGTACCAAAAACAAGAGAAATATATGAAAAAGCAATTGAAGTACTTGATGATGAAAAAACAAGAGAAATGTGTCTTAGATTTGCTGAAATGGAAACAAAACTTGGTGAAATTGATAGAGCAAGAGCAATTTATGCTCATTGTAGTCAAATATGTGATCCAAGAGTTACTGCTAATTTCTGGCAAGTATGGAACGAATTTGAAGTACGTCATGGTAATAAAGATACATTACTAGAAATGTTAAGAATAAGACGTAGTGTAGAAGCAATGTATAATACACATGTTGACATGATGACTGCACAAATAATAAATAGTACAACAACAAATCAAGATGCACCAGATGCAATGACACTTGTTGATAGTAGAATACCACCAATTGAGCCAACGCAAACATCTGCATTAAAAAGAAACATCAGTTTTGTCAGAGGTGTTACTGAAGGTGGCACGACAAAAGATGGCCAAGTTATTAATCCAGATGAAATGCAAATTAACATGGATGATGATGATGATGAAGCTGAAGCTAAAGATGATGAAGAGCTTCCAATTGAAAAACAAACAATTCCTTTAAAAATTTTTGGTAGTCTTAAAGTAACAGAACCAGAAGTAAATACAGAAGAAAATCAAGTTATATCCAATATACATATATTAATTTAATAAATTAGTTTTTCTTTTTAAATCAATTAAAGTTGTATTTTGTTAAATCATTGAAATTTATTTATTTTTAATAAATAGAATTTGTTTTTTTTTTAAATAATAATTTTGCACGTTCTTTATTCCATTCTACGTAATGATTCTAATTCTGATTGTCTTTGACGATTTGTTATTTTATTTTTATGATGATTATTATCATGATTTATCCCAATTGATCCCAATTATTTATTTTTATCCGGTTTTATCCGTATAATACGCGTATGTGATCTCCATCAGCACACGCGTAGGCGCAGATGCGCAGATTAATCAAAAATGGCTGTATCGCGCCGACACATACGATCATTATAATGATAATAATTACTTATCATCGTATGTCTTATCTGTCGTTGTATCATCATTGCACATTTGAACACAAATATAAAATTTATAAATAAAATGTGATAGCATAAGATGATTAGTTGCTGTGCAAAACATACATTATATATTTATCTTAACCAATCTTCACATTAGTGTGTCAAATTTCATGTCTTTCAGGATTTAGCATTTTGTTGTATCAACCAATTGCAACTGAAAAACATAAACAATTTATTTAAAATAAAATTAGAGCTAAGGAATTAATGTTGCCAAAAACATAATTTTTTTAATCACAATAAACTAGAACTTGTTAACAATAAATATTTATAATTAATTTAATTAAATAATAATACACAATGCCGGAAAAACAATGTGTACCTAGTAGCACATATGTTTTTGTAAGTATATAAATTATATAAAAATTAAAATATAATATGATAAATTTAATTTAATATTTTAATATTTTTTTTCTTGTAAACAGAAAGATGATGATTTGCCATATGAAGAGGAGATATTGAGAAATCCATATTCAGTTAAACACTGGAGTCGTTATATTGATTATTTAAAAACTTCAAAAAGTCCAAATTTAAATATTGTATTCGAACGTGCATTAAAAGAATTACCAGGAAGTTATAAATTATGGTATCAATATTTATGTCATCGTCGTAAACAATTAAAGACACGTCGTATTGATGATCCTCTTTATGATGATGTCAACAATGCATATGAAAGAGCTTTAGTATTTATGCATAAAATGCCAAGAATATGGATGGATTATTGTTTATTAATGACTGAACAATCATTGATAACCAGAACACGTCATGTATTTGACAGAGCTCTACGTGCTCTTCCAATAACTCAGCATCATAGAATTTGGCCACTTTATCTTGATTTTGTTAAATCACATGATATACCAGAAACAGCAGTTAGAGTATTTAGAAGATATTTAAAATTAGCACCAGAAGATACTGAGGATTACATTGAGTATCTTATATTAATTGGTAGACTTGATGAAGCAGCACTAAAATTAGCCCACATTGTTAATCAAGATGATTTTGTATCAAAACATGGTAAATCAAATCATCAACTTTGGAATGAATTATGTGATTTAATATCTAAAAATCCAATGAGAATAAAATCATTAAATGTTGATGCTATTATTAGAGGTGGTTTAAGACGTTATACTGATCAACTTGGACCATTATGGAATTCATTAGCTGATTATTATATACGTAGTGGTTTATTTGAACGTGCACGTGATATTTATGAAGAAGCTATTCAAACAGTTACAACTGTTAGAGATTTTGGTCAGGTTTTTGATGCTTATGCACAATTTGAAGAATTAAGTTTAAAAAAAAGAATGGAACTAGCTGAAAGTAAACCAACTGATGATGATGACATTGACATTGAATTAAAACTAGCTAGATTTGAAGATCTCATGGAACGAAGATTGTTGCTGTTAAATTCAGTTTTACTTAGACAAAATCCTCATAATGTTCAAGAGTGGCATAAGCGTGTTAAATTGTATGAAGGTCAACCACATGAAATTATAAATACATATACAGAAGCTGTACAAACAGTACAACCACAATTAGCTGTTGGTAAATTACATACTCTTTGGGTTGAGTTTGCAAAATTTTATGAAGTTAATGATCAACTACAAGATGCAAGAGTTGTATTTGAAAAAGCAACTCATGTTGCTTATATGAAACCAGAAGATTTAGCATCAGTTTGGTGTGAATGGGCAGAAATGGAAATACGTCATGGTAATTGTATTGATGCATTAAAATTAATGCATCGTGCAACAGCAATGCCTTCAAGAAAAGTTGCTTATCATGATGATGCTGAAACTGTTCAAATGCGTCTTTATAAATCTCTTAAAGTTTGGTCAATGTATGCTGATTTAGAAGAAAGTTTTGGCACATTTCAGGTAAATAAAATCCATGTATTTAATATTTAAAATATTTATTTATGATAACCTATCATTGTTATTGATTTATTTTTTATTTCACAGACATGTAAAGCTGTTTATGATAAAATTATTGATCTTAAAATTGCAACGCCACAAATTATCATTAATTATGGATTATTTTTGGAAGAAAATAATTACTTTGAGGAAGCATTTAGAGCATATGAAAAAGGTGTTAGTCTATTTCATTGGCCAAATGTTTATGACATTTGGAATACATATTTGACTAAATTTCTTAATAGATATGGTGGTAGTAAATTGGAAAGAACAAGAGATTTATTTGAACAGTGTCTTGAAAAATGTCCAGCAAAATATGCAAAAGCATTATATCTTCTTTATGCAAAATTAGAAGAAGAACATGGTTTATCACGTCATGCAATGACTGTTTATGAACGTGCAACAAATGCTGTGCTACCAGAAGAAAAATTCGAAATGTTTAATATATATATTACAAAAGCTGCTGGTATACATGGTGTACCAAAAACAAGAGAAATATATGAAAAAGCAATTGAAGTACTTGATGATGAAAAAACAAGAGAAATGTGTCTTAGATTTGCTGAAATGGAAACAAAACTTGGTGAAATTGATAGAGCAAGAGCAATTTATGCTCATTGTAGTCAAATATGTGATCCAAGAGTTACTGCTAATTTCTGGCAAGTATGGAAAGAATTTGAAGTACGTCATGGTAATGAAGATACAGTAAGAGAAATGTTAAGAATAAAACGTAGTGTAGGAGCAATGTATAATACACATGTTGACATGATGACTGCACAAATAATAAACAGTACAACAACAAATCAAGATGCACCAGATGCAATGACACTTCTTGATAGTAGAGCAGCACCAATTGAGCCAACGCAAACATCTGCATTAAAAAGAAACATCAGTTTTGTCAGAGGTGTTACTGAAGGTGGTACGACAAAAGATGGCCAAGTTATTAATCCAGATGAATTGCAAATTGACATGGATGATGACGATGATGATGATGACGCTGAAGCTGAAGATGATGAAGAACTTCCAATTGAAAAACAAACAATTCCATCAAAAGTTTTTGGTGGTCTTAAACTACCAGAACCACAAGAAAATACAGAAGAAAATTAATTTATATATACAATGTATATATACATATATCAATTTAATAAATAAGTTTTCCTTTTTAAATAATTAAATTTGTATTTTGTGTAATCATTTTTATTTGACTAATGAAATTTATTTATTTGTTAATAAATAGAATTTGTTTTTTTTTTTTTTTTTTTTTTTAAATAATAATTTTGCACGTAATTTTATTTTGATTTAGTATTTAAAAAAAAATTAATATATATATTAAAAAAAAGCTGTTGTTAAATTGCATATTGTGGTGGTTTTATAAAAAGTACTTCATTGTATACTTCTGAATCGTTGTCATCAGTTTGTCCTGGTACAGACATTAATTCTTTTCTTATACCACCAAATACAATAAGTTCACCTTTACCAAGTACAAGTGAATAAAGTATACGTACTTCTGGACCAATATTTGGAAAATCAGGATATTTAATCCAATTGGCAGTTGATTTATCATCAAATATTGTATTAATATTTAAACAAAATATTGAAAATCTATCTTTACGACGTTTTAATAATTTTTGTATTGCATTTTTATTATGTATTCTTTCTTCCATTCTACGTAATGATTCTAATTGTCGTTGACGATTTGTTATTTTATTTTTATGATGATTATTATCATGATTTAATCCATTTTTCCATTTTTGATCAATTGAATTATCCATTGGTGAACGACTATGATGACCAGATATATTTTTTGATGGTCCACTTTTATCTGTAAATCTTCCTTGTTTACCATTAACATTTTCATCTCTGTCAATTTTTATATCTGGTTTACGTCGTAATTGTGGTGCTACTGGATTAACACGTAATGGTGCTGTTGGTTGATATAATATTTTAGCTGATATACTCATGTCTTTTGGACGAGTTGTTTGTTTTTTTTCACCCAATACAATTATATGATTACCAACCTGAAAAAGAAAACCAAATAAACATTTCTTTTTACATAAAACAAGGATAATTTAATAATAAAAAATTACTTTGCAAGCTTGATGACACCATATTCTTGTTGGTGCAAATTCCGAGTGATTCATTGTGACATTTTTCCATGTCCATATTGGTCCATCCATGTTTAATAACCAGGCATCATTCATAGCTGCATTTGGCCCAGTACAACCACCAATAATCATTAAATTTTTTTCATCAAGTTCAATTTGTGAATGACCATATCTTGGCTGTGGTTTAATATCAGATGTTGCTTGTTTATGCCAAGTATAAGTATCCAAATCAATACACCAAACGTCATTGTTACTGCTAAAATTTTAAATTTAAAAACAAGAAATAATATAACTATTTTGTTTTTACATAATAATAGAAAGAAAGGTATAAATTCTTCAAGTAATTGTACCTGTAATTAACGCTGACACCACCAAATACAATCATCGTATTACCATGTACAGTTGCTGAATGTGCTGATGTTGGTGGTGGTTCACCCGAACAATTAATAACATTCCATCTATTATTTTTAATACAATAAACATGTAATTCTTTAAATAATTTTCTTCTTTGATGTGGTGGATATGTTGATGGATATGACCAACCACCAAATAATACAAATGATTCTTTATAATAAACCATTGTTGCACATGCTTTTGGTGATGGATAATTACCAATTGGCATTGGTCTATTCCATTTATGTGTATCTAAATCAAATCTCCATAAATCATTAAATGTTGTACTTGTTCCAGTACAACCACCAAATACATACATACTATTACCATATGTACATGTTGAATGAGAATGACGATTACTTATTAATACATTTTTATGATTTGTTGATGATGTTAATGATCTACTCCATTCTAATGATCCAGATAATATTGATTTATTAAAATATGCATTTTTATGATCAATAACACCTAAAAAGAAAGATAAAATTCATTGCATTATTCATGATGTATCAATAAATAAGAAATATATTATTTTTAATGATAGAAAAAATATAATTACGTTTTACAGAATTACTCCAACGTTTACAAACAAATTTACATTCCTTGAGACACTTGTATGGTGGTATTAAATTTAATATATACTCCAATATTTCATCTGGTAAATCATCAATATGATATTCCATTATTTGATTATTTTCATCATTAAATTGACAATTTATCATTGACTCCGAAACATCCATTTTTTGTTAGAAATTTTTTTTATTATAATTTATTAAATTATCAACAATCATATGTATAAATATTATATATTTTTTATGTCATACATTTGACAGGTTATTGTCGTTTTGTTGGTAAAAAAAAAAAAATATAAACTATTGAACAATAATTGACAGATAATTGTCAGCAGTGTTTGTCAATTTTAACATTGTTGTTTTATAATAATATAGGTATAAAACTTTATAAATTTTAATCATGAAAAATATATGTGTCAAAAATATATGACGTTTTTTTTTTCAAGGGGCAAGAGGGGTAAATATTTTGGATATTTTTTAGAGAGAGAGAATTAGAGAGAGAAACATGGATGAAGCTCGGAAAGAGGCACTGCATTCCCAAGCGAAAAATAAATTACAAATGGTCGTTTTTCGTGGATGTTTGTCATGTGTGAGAGAGACACACACACACTTTCATTAATTTTGGAAACTACAGCAATAATTTATTAACATAAATATTTATCAAGGTATGTTTGATAATTGTTTGTCAATAGTAATCGTTTTCTATTGAAGAAATTGTTGCTTTTTTTTTTGGTGTTAAAGTGTTGTTGAAGTTTAACTTTCATTTTTTTTTTAATGGAAGCATTTTTAGAGTCTGGGTCCTTTGTGTGTTAAATTTTTTTTAATATCTGCGTTACTAAATTGTTTATACTGTCGTTATTTATTTATGTGTTATCTTGATGATAATTTAATATTTTATTTGGTTTTTTTTTTAAGGTGTTTTGGAGTAATAAAAATCATTGTGAACAGTGTGAGAAGTGAATTTTTGTTGCTCAGTTATTTTGGTAATTAAATATATCAACCAGGATGTCGGTGTCTTTTGCCCAACGCAGTAGGCCTCCGCCGAGTCATGCTCAAATACAAAAGGTATAGTTATTTTTATATTTAATCATTCAATAATATATTTTTGTCAACAAATAGTTACATATACATTAATAGTTGCTTCTTATGTACTTACTCTTATTTTAATGTTTTTTTATTTAAGTATTATTTAATAAAGCCGGCTCCTGTTTTCACCTAATAGTTTTTTACTTTTATTTATTAAATAAATCAATTATACATTGTTTATCTTTTTGATATATAATTTTAAAAGTTTAAAAACATTTTAATCACATGATGACGTTTAATTTTATTTTATAATTTATATATATTTTTTTAATTATTATTATTGTAACAGATGCTTGATGAAAACAGCCACCTGATACAAACAATTCAAGAATGTCAGAATAAAGGAAAACCTCAAGACTGTATTCAATATCAGCAAATATTGCATAGAAATTTGGTTTATTTAGCATCAATTGCTGATGCTAATCAAAATATTGGAGCATTATTACCGGTAAGAATTCAAAAAAAATAAACACAATTTATTTATATATTTGAATTTAATTAATAATTAAATTAATAGCCTCCACAAGGAATGCCACCAATGGCTAATGGACCTCAACATCCATCAATGATGGGACCTCAGGGACCTCCAGGTGGTCCAGGAGTTCCTCCTGGTGCAGCTGTACCACCTGGTGAAATGCCACCTAATGCACAACAGCCATTGCCAATGTCAGGTTTTCCTCAGGGACAACCAATGGGTCAGCCTGGCTATCGTGGTCCTCCTATGCCTGTTCAAGGTCCAGCAATGAATCGTAAGTTTAAAAATATAGGTATATTTACTTTTTTATTTTCTTCAACAAGAAAGTGTTAAATTAATTGATTAATTTGTAATTAAGGTGGCCCTGGTAATTCAGGTCCAGGTCCAGGCCCTCAGCAATATCGAGGTGGACCACAAGGCTATCCACAACAACCTGCTCAACAAGGCTATCCTGCTGCATACGGTGGTCAGAATCCTGGACCAAATTATCAAAATCCTCAAGCAGCTGGTTATGGTCCAAATCCAAATCAAAATCAATATGGTCCTCCAAATACTCCACAACAACAAGGCTATCCAGCAGCTAATCAACAAAATTATGGCCCACCAACAACTGTCAATAGTTATGGTGGTCAACCAGGTGGCTATCCACCTCCAGGTAGTGCTCAACCAGGTGGTAATTATGGTCCACCACCACCAAATCAACAAGGCTATCCTCCTCCATCACCAGCACAACAAAATTTCAATCAAAATGCAAATCCAGGACAACCACAACAACAACAACCTCAGCCCCAGCAGCAACAACAACAACAGCAACAACAACCGCAACAACAGCCTCAACCAGGTCAATATGGAAGTCCATCTCCTCAGCCAAATTATCAACCACCACCTCAACCTCAGCCACCAACACAAAATGCATATGGCTCAAATCAAACTCCTGGTAATTATCCACCACCTCCACAAGGTTCTCAAGCATATCCAAATGGACCACCTCAAAATTATCCACCACCATCAACACCCAATAATGTTCCTCAACCAAATCAAACAGGTCCACCTCAACAACCAAATTCTGGACCACCACAATCAAATTATTCATCTCAGCCAAGTCCTGGTGGAGGTCCAACACCCTATGGGCCAACATCAACATCACCACCATTCAATACATCATCTGTTAGTGGTGCTAATACTTATCCACAAAGTTCACAAGCATCAAGTACTCCCACAGCATCAACACAAACTTATCCAAATTCAGGACCACCACCAGTAACATCACAGGCTGGTAATTATCCACCTCCAGGACCAACACCATCTGGTTATCCTGGTCATCAACCTGGTCATCAGCCTGGACATCAACAAAATCATCCAGGACCTCATCCAGGTCCACATCAAGGTCCTCATCAACCACCACATCAGCCACCACATGGTCCACCTCATCAAGGACCACATTCAGGCCCACATCAAGTTCATCAAGGTCCACCAGGACATCAAGGACCACCAGGCCCTCATCAAGGTCCTCCAGGTCCACATCAAGGGCCACCTGGACCTCATCAGGGACCACCAGGGCCACATCAAGGTCCACCTGGTCCTCATCAAGGTCCTCCAGGACCACATCAAGGTCCACCAGGTGGTCCACAGCATGGTCCTCCACCAAATCAAAATCAACCTGGTAATCAAGCACCACCTGGTCAGGGACCTCCACCACCAGGCCAAGGACAAGGTCAAGGTCCACCACCACCAAATTCTGGACCACCTGGATCACAGCAACCACCTCAAGTACCACCACAACAACAAGGCCAACAACCTGGTCCACCACATCAACAATCACCAAGTCCTGTGCCAAGTAATTTTCCAACGGGGGCTGGTCCTCCACCACAAAATCAAGGACATCCATCACAAGGTCCACCACCATCTCAACAACCACCAAGTGGATATGGACCACCACAAAATCATCCATCAAGTGGTCAAGCATATGCACCACCTGGTCCAGCTGGACAGGGACCACCACAAGGTTATCCACCACATCCATCAAGTCAAGGACCTGGTGGTCATTATGGTCATCCTCAATATCCACCACAAAATTATCCACCTCATCCACCACCACCAACTGGACAAGGATATCCACAGTATCCGCCAAGAGGACCACCTGGACATATGCCACCACCACCTCAGGGACAACCACAACCCAATCAATACGGTGGTTATGGCTATCAACAACCACCTCAATGATCTTACAAAGATATTTAAATATTATAATGATAAATTAAAATGTTGGCTCATTTTATATACATTATTTTATTTAAATATGAAAAATTGGAATTACTCTTTTGATTTAAATCATTCAAGAAGACAAAAAAAAAAAGAAATGTGAATTGTGAAGTTGAAATTTTAAGTTTAGATTCCATTTGTTTTTTTATTTTTTTTTTTTTTATATATAAAGAAATAGTTTTTTTTATGAGAACTTTTATAATAAGATTACTGAGCAACAACCGTTTTTGTGACGAATAATTTTTTTATAATTGTTTTATTAATTTTCTAATGACAATTTATTTTCTGATTGTGCTGGAATTACGTGTGAAATGGATTATCATTTTTTATTTTTATTTTTTTTTTTTTAGTTCGATTTATGTATGATAGTAAATTGTGCGGGTACTTTTTTAATTAATAATATAAGAACGTAATGAATTTTTTTTTTTTTGTTTTTCTTTTTTTGTGAAAAGTCCAAGTTAGATTAAGTAATTTGTAATTTGATTGTACGATGTATGAGTGGAAAATAATATGTCTATATGGTGTAAACAATTTGTGAGTTATTTATTTTAATATCATTAGTATTTATAATTTAATTAATTAAACGGGAACAAACACTATGTCCATCATCCAAAAATTAGTTAATATGGATAATATTAACACTGAATATTGCAACACTTGAACCCACCAATTTCATCTATTACCCCACAACTCCCTTAACCCACCATCGAAAAAAATTTTTAAACCTTCACCATCTATCGGCCAACTTAAACGATGACCTTTTTCCCCAATTAAAAAAAAAATCCCATAAATAAAAACCTTAAACTTCAATAAACTCAAAATATACTTCAACAGCCTCGACAATTCAAATCCACCCTCGCATTAAATTAAACCATTTAAAATCAAAGTTTAAAACTTCATTCAAATTAAAATTTGCCTCCACAAGAACAAGTAACTTTTTATTATTCTTTTCGAAATACAAATACTATATTATATTTTTCTGTACTTTAATTTATTTAATTGTTTTTTATAGAGGATAGTACAGGGTGTATTGTTTTAACTATTAAATCACTGATGAGTGTGAAATATTCATTTTTATATTTGCAATAGGTTTTTAATGACGAGTGTTTATAAATTGTTTTTTTTTTTTTTTTTATATTGGAGCTGTTGGTGATGGACAAATGGAAGGTAGGTACGAGTCAGCCTGCAATAAGTATCGATAAACTTGAGAAATATTTCGTTGGAGTAATTCAACAACTTGTAGTATCAGTTTTAGGCATGGATATTAACATTTTAAATAATGGATTTACTATGGAATTTAAAGCTGACTGTTTATTGATTTACATGGAAAAACTGCTATTGTGTTTGATTGCACAAGTTGGTGATTAGAAAGAAGTAACTATTTTTTTATTTTGACGATTTAGTTTTTATAAGGGTTTTTTATATTGAAATAATTTACAACATTAGTTATGTTAATAAAATTTTAAATATACTTATTTATTAAATGATTTCGATTGAATAGCAATAAATATGTAATTTTGTAAATTCATCAATTCATTTGCTATTTGCCTAATGATTTTCCAGAAAAAAAATCGATTTGTATTTAAAATCTGAAGTGAAAGAAGTGTGTCTTATAGCATAAAGAATACCTTATTGCCTCTTCTATGTTCCTAATAGGGAACTACAATTTTTCTATTGAACTTTGAGGAAAACTTCAAGATAATTAAAGAGAGCATAAGGCATCAGAAGTGTGTCTTATAAAATAATGGATACCTTTTTACCTGTTCTATATTCCTGTCTAAAAGCCATGATTTTTAAAGAAATTTTCGAAGTGATAACTCAATTAATAAGGATAATATAAGTTATAAAAATTATTCAATAATAAAACTCAGAATACCTCCTTGCCTGTTCTATATTCCTGATCAAAAGCCATTAATTCTCCAGAAAGTTTCAAAAACATAAAATATTCAAGATAATATAAGCTGTATAATAATTATTGAAAAAAAACAACTCAAAATACCTCCTTGCCTGTTCTCTATTCCTGATACAATACACTATTTTCTTATATGAAATTTGAATGATTTTATGGGATAGTTCTGGAAAAAAACATAATGCGCTGAACTTGTTAACTCAAAAAATACCTCTTTGCCTGTTCTATAACCCTGATCAAACAGCCCTCTTCGATCTATGATAATTAAATGTTTTTACCCTATGGTTTCTGAAAAATCAATAAATGGCGCCACTTGTTCGAAAAAATTTCGAGAAATATGAAATACCTCTTCGCTCATTCTATGTTCCTGATACTCGAAAATTTTTTTTTCCATCAAATTTCAAAAAAATTTTAAAAATACTAAAAAAAAATTTCTTGAGTATCAGGAATAGAGAATAAGCGAGGAGGTATTTTCAAAAAATGTGAAATACCTCTTCGCTCATTCTATGTTCCTGATACTTCAAAATTTTTTGAAATTTAAAAAAAAAAATTTTTTTTTGAAAATACCTCCTTGCTCATTCTATGTTCCTGATACTCGAAATTTTTTTTTTCTATAAAATTTCAAAATATTTGTGGAAAAAAAAATATTCGAGTATCAGGAACATAGAATTGGCAAGGAGGTATTTTCAAAAATATGAAATACCTCTTTGCTCATTCTATGTTCCTGATACTCGAAAATTTTTTTTTCTATAAAATTTCAAAATATTTGTGGAAAAAAAAAATTTTGAGTATCAGGAACATAGAATGAGCAAAGAGGTATTCTTATTTTTTTGAAAATTAAAAAAAAAAAAATTCCAATTTTATTAGGAGTATAGAATGAGCAAAGAGGTATTCTAAATATTTTGAAAAATTCTTAGAAAAAATTTAGATTTGTATTAGGAATATAGAATGAGCAAAGAAGGTCTCGCTCAATTACCATACTTTTTTTTTTTATATATTATTAACTAACTGGAACTGGTTAAATGAAAAGAAATCAACTAATAACTATTTTTAATCTAGAAAACTTTAATTTAATATTCTTTAAACTAGTACATAGCAGTTGAATATTATTTTCTTATCATCTTTTATAAACAATTTTTCTTTTTTTGTATTAATATGCATTATAGATGTAGTCGACGATTTTAAATAAGAAAACTGAATACATTTAGAATCAAAAATTCTATTTAAATAATAATTTGTCTTCTGATAAACTTCTATCATTCTTTCCGAAATATAAACAGTCTATGACATTTTTCTGTATTGTAATCTATTTACATAATTGTATTTTTTTCAGAGGATAGTACAGGGTGAATTTTCTTTACAATCAAATCACTGATGAACGTGGAATATGCATTTCATATTTACAATAGGTTTTCATTGACGAGTATTTATAAATTGGTTTTTCTTGTATTAATCGTGATGGACAGAATGTATGTTGTATATTTTAATCGTTGATTAACTTGTGTATCAGACAAATAAAAATGAATAGATATTCTTGCTACATAAGTCACACTGCTATAACTGATAATATTGTATAATATCTAATATTTGATATACATGAGATATCATAATCATTCATCATATTCTATATTGTTAATCTGCATCAGTGTAATAAAACTCTTTTTAATAAGTTACTATTTGTATTTAACTGCAAATATTAAATGACCTGCAATGAGTTATAATCTAACTTTATAAAATAGAAATTAGCATCCAATAAAAATTAGTTAATATGGATAATATTAACACTGAATATTGCATCGCGATCTTTAACAAGTTCAAGTATGTTAACTCTTGTAATAAAACTTCCTTTGAAAAAAAAAAAATACCTTTCGACACCTGGTGTTGGAAACACGTATTTTCCCTCTATTATACTATAAATAATTACACCCTCATTTAATTACTCAAACGACTTAATCCATCAGCTTTTATAACTGGCCCTCCCCATAAAAAATAAAATTTACAAACAAGAATTAAAGTCTATTCTATAACTCATCTTTGGTTTGAACATTATCCTTACTGCTCTCTCGAGTTTTTACACAAGGACAATTATGTTCTGGTTGAGGAACTTCTTCCATTCCTTTCAGCACTCTTATTTCACTTTTAATCCTCCTACTCCACTCCTGAAAATTAAGCAAGTAATTTGAAAATTAATAACATTAATAATTTAATAAATCTTCGAGACTACTTACATGAAGAAGTGACAAATGATAACAAAAAATATCTCGAGGAAGAGCAATATTCCTCATCAAATCTCTTCCAGCTTTCGAAATTTTTCTAGCTTCATCATCATTATCAATAGCCCAGTTTATTTTTTCAACAAGATCACTCAAGTCATGTTTGACTGGAACATAATGCTCGTACGGTTTTACTTGATCATAGAAAAACTCATGGTAGCCAGACTCTTGTTTAAAAACCAGAGAATCACCAGCAAGAAGATAAGGAAAACGATATGCAGCAACTGTTCCATCAATATTCAGCTGATATTTATACTAAAACACCAAATAACATCAAAATAAATTAAGGATCTATCTAAAATTATTTTAAAAAATAATAATTACCTTAAAAAAATCAAAAAAAGACACATGACGTTCACCAGGTCCATACTTGTCAATTTCATCACGAAAAAAGAAGAAATTTGTTATCGAAACATTAAATAAATCTGGATTTTTCCTGGCAATATCAATCAAATCAAGTCTTTCTCTTCTCGAGTCTCTTCCTCGCCAAAATACTTTGTTTATTTTTTTTTCCCAAGGGACTTTAGTGTTGCCCTGCACCGATAGCATATCCAGCATTACCCTGAATAAAATAGCAGTAAATAAAATTGCAGAATAAATTAAAAATTAAATAAATTTACCTGCCCATATTTTCAATTGATGACTCAGTGATATCATAAGTTGGAAAAATAATATCACCAGTGTCTTCTGATCCACACCAAGAAAATATTGGATACGGTGTCTTTGTTTTTTTGACCAAGGGCCAATCACCAAGGTTCATGAAGAATTCCACATCAGGTAGAACAACTTTTCTTGCCAGTGACAAGAGAATTGAGTCGGAAAACATTTTAAATCCTACATGTTGTCCATAACATTTACGATAAATCTATTAACAATCATCAACATCATCATTAAAAAGTCTTAAAAACATCAATAATTAAACACAATAATCTGGCTTAATAATTACCCTATTATTTTTGATGACATAGTGACAAATGCTGACACTTGTTGGTCTATCAAATTCCTTGATAACTTGATTTCTAACTACATCAAAATCAATACTAGCAAATGACTTCATATCATCAATTATTTTTGGATAATTATCTTGACATTCTGCTTGATTTTTCCAGTCACTTATTGAGGCAACAGGACAGTAACACTCTTCCTCATAAACTGGACCTAAAAATCATCAAACAATCTTCTTTTGTAAATAGACAATTTATTTAGGTAAGTTTGTTGATAATAGTTACCTTTTGAAAGGCTCGAGGCTGAATGGATGATTTGATTCTTCACCCTGACTTTGATAGAGAGATCATAGCACGTCTCATACACACGATAACGAATAATAAAACTTCCATCTTTGCAGTCCAAAATATTCTTCCATATTCTGCATGAATGACCAATTGAATTTTCATGGTGTTTGAAGAAATGGCACTTACTTTGTTCCATCTGTATGAATAAGTTGAAGGAAGAAATATCTACTTCTCATTGTGATTCTTGATGGTGATAAACCTGGACCCCAGGCAATGGTCTTGCTTGGATCAATCTTTTTGTTGTCATGTTGTTCACTTGATGATGTTGACAAGCAGTATATTACAAAAAATAATAACACAACAAAATCCATTGGTGATGTTTATTTTCTTTTTCATCAATCAATGAAAATAACTCCAACTAAAATCTTGTCAAACACTTGTTGATATGCACCGGCTTGTTGTCAAAGTTTAACGTTGAAATTAATATTATTTTAATGCTCTTTTTTAAAGTAAATATTATAAACTATACCTGCGTGTTGTTATACGTTTTTGAATAATATTTTTTATTATAAATATATCAATGTTTATTGTTTAAAATTATTTTGACTTTTTGGAGTTTTTGGATTCGAGCATGATTTATCATGCTGCCTTTCACTCTTCATTTAAACTAATAATTATTAAATTATATTTCATTATTGTTAATAATAATCTTATCTATCAACTGTCTATCCTATTTTACTTATTGTTTATTTATATTTATTGTTTATAATCAAAAACAAAAAATAAAAATCCAAAAGAAACAACAAGCGCCATCAGTATGTTAAATTATGTACTGTTGTTTTACCTGTACCGTGTGTTTACCTTGGTTTACCTGTTAATCAGTAAAAAAAAAAAAAAAAAATATTCAGTTAGAAAAAAAAAAACAACTTATTACACACCCATACAAAGTCATCTATGCTAGTGCAACCTCATTTTTTGCAGTTTTGTATATACACACGAGTAAACACCTATACTTCTTGTGACAGCTGCCAGATTTCTAATTTATTTATTAGAAAAAAAAAAAAATAACAATAATTGATTAATAATGTGTCGTTAGTCTGTTAAATAAATTGCTTTTTTTTTTTTTTACTGTTATTAAATAATATAATAAACATTAAACAACAACAGCTGATTCTTACTAGAAAAAAGAAAAAAAAAATTATTTGTTAAAATCATTTGACAATACGTGTGTATTGTTAAACAAAAAATCAAAGCGTCTTCCAGTTAAACTGTACATCAATTAACAATAAAAAAAACCCAAATAATTATTGACAAAAAATATTAAGATAATAAACGATGACAATGGGAGATGAGACACCAGTTACATCACTCGTTCTTCCTGTGATATTAAGACCTCTTTTATCAAAGGTATTTATATATTTTTTTTTTATTGACTTATTGATAATAAGTAGCTGCTAATAATAAGATGTCAACAATGTATTTTTATATTAAAGTTGGAGTCACATAATATGGTTGCTGCACAAACACTGAGATCAGCATTTTCAAAAGCTGAAAGTAATCATCCTGGTATAACATATGATTTAATATCTGGTATTATTAGAAAAGCTGATCTTAATCTTGATATGAATGCAAGTGTACTACGTCTTCAAGGTGTTGCTTCTGATTGTGATGGTAAATATGAATCTTTTATTTAAACATCTTGATTATCAATGTGTCTAATTTAATTAATATATAAAAATCATTTAAATTACAGCAATTGAATATCGTTCATCAAGATCTGAAGATGCATTTCAAGAATTAAATCGTAAATCAACTGCATTAAAAAGAATACTCAGCAGAATTCCAGATGAAATAACTGATCGTAAAACATTTTTAGAAACAATTAAGTATGTTTTAACAATTGATTTATGATATTTCGTAAATTGTTTATTAATTATTTTGTTATTATTTAGGGAAATTGCAAGTGCTATTAAAAAATTACTTGATGCTGTGAATGAAATAACTGCCTTTATTCCTGGTATTGCTGGTAAGCAAGCATTGGATCAAAGAAAAAGAGAATTTGTTAAATACAGCAAAAGATTTAGTAATACATTAAAAGAGTATTTCAAAGAAGGACAGTAAGTTTAATTTATAAATAATCATAACGATTTATTGTTAAATATAAAAAACTTTAATTACTTATTATTTTTTTTCAGAGCAAAAGCAGTTTTTATAAGTGCATTGTTTTTGATTCGACAGACAAATATGATTATGGTTACAGTTAAAAGCAAGTGTGAATAAATAACTGCCTTATTTACAAATTAACAGCCAACCTAGTTATCTAGGATACTAAAAAAGTTTAAAAAACAAAACTAAGATTAAAGTAAATTTAAAAAAAAAAGAAGATAAACCATAGTGGCCCAAATTCTAAACAAAAAAAAAATAATCATAATATAATATTAATAAAATGAAACATACGTAACATTTTTTTATCACAATTAATTGAATAATAACAAGAGAAAAAAAAAATGTTAATTAATGTGTCACCTGGCTTCCTCAAAGACGAGAGAAATAACAAAAAAAGTGGAGAAATTTTTTCATCAAATTTTTACAATAATTCAAAGAAAAAAAGTCAAACATAAGCTAAATTTTCAGGGTAATTAATTTGTACTTTTGCTTAAAACATTGTCACGTTGTTTCCTATGTAATCGTTGTTTTAATTATATAAATATTTATCTATAATAAAAATTAAAGAAAAAAGAAAAAAATACAAATAATGATGTTAACAAAAAAACAAAATTGAACACTTTATTGCTTTCCTTGTATCTTTAGTTTTTCAGCTATATATATATACTTTTCTTTTAGTTTAATTAGAAAAATGTAATAGTTATGTTTTTTTTTAACAGGAAATAATAAGTTTTAATAAATTTTATTGTTATTATATTGATGATCATGATGAATGATGTTGGAGCAGTTATGCTCGTTTGCTGTCAGTTAATACTCGAACAATACTTCCAATTCCATTGATACCATATACTTTTTCATGCCATGTTAATAAATGTGAACTACTGTCCTTGATTGGTATTTCAAAACCACGATAAATATATTTCATAAGTACATCAATCATATCTCTGTCCATTTGTGCCAATACTTCATCAATTTGATTTGATTTAATACTCAAAAGTATTTTTTGAGTTACGTTTCTTGCATAATCCTGATAATAATAATAAATAATAATAATTAATATAAATAATTTATAAACAATTAATGGCTTTTTTTTTTATAAATATTTACCTTGACTTGTTGATTTTTACATTCAAGTGGTGCTGATTTTAGAGCTGATATTAAAGCCTCTGCATTTTTACCTGTATCTATTTGTTAAGGAAAGTAATAGTAATTTTATAAACATTTAAATTAATGAAATTTATTTATAATAAATATTGATTTTGTAAAGGATATTGGCTAAGTAAATTTAGAATTTCATTTTCATCTGGACCAGTTGAACCAACAAGACCACCATCACCATCTTCTTCTTTAAAATTATTTTCACTAAATTCATCAACGTCAAATTTACGAAAACTCGTACCCATATCTTTTTTATCATCAATTCGTGACATTTTTAATTATTTAATAATTTAACTTGAGTATTAATTGTTGTTTTATTTAACAATTTGACGTGTCGGTTTTGATAGTACTTGATTATTCACACACTGAGTCAGAGAAAAAAAAAAAAAACACAAACCCAACCTTTAGGACACTGAACAACACTGAATCAGCCTTAAGGCTGTTGGTTGATTTACAACGAAATCAAACGAAATTGTCGTTAATGAATTTTCATAATTGTTGTTGACCATTGTTGACTAAAAATTATAAAATTTATAATTAGTTTTATTAATTATTCAAGTATGGATATGCCAAGCTTAAAAAACTCAAATGTTATCACTCCAAATGTTGTTTGGTATCAAAATGATGATCGTGTTGTTTTGCGAGTAATGCTGATTGATGTTGATGATTATTTTTTGGCTGTTGACTACAATCAGCTACGATTCAGGTAAATTAAAACAATAATAATATTCTTTCATTACCGGTACATTGATAGTTAATGTATTTTTCATGATATAAATTATAAAATAAATATTATTTTTGCTTTCTTTCAGCACAATCAACAACAACAAAAATTATTATCTCATTTTGAATCTCTTTGGTGCTGTTATACCTGAAAAAACTTTTCACAAAAATCTTGGAAGAGAATTGCGAATTGAATTGCCAAAAGCTCATCGATGTAAGTTACAAATTGACAAAATATTTTAAGCTGAACTTGATCAAATAAATTATAAACTTGTTACTGAAATTCTCTTGTACTCTTTATGCTTTTAGTCTTGAAATGGAGCAGACTTGTATTGAACAGAGAAAAAATTCCTCAAATATCAATGGATCTTGATAAGGTTGAAATTGAACAATGGAAATTAAAAAAACCAACTATCAAACATGGTAAATAAATAAATAAAACCAATAAAATCATCAAATAATTAGTTATAATTATCAACTTGTTTTATTTTTATTTTAGAATGGACTGATTGGAATGAGTATAAAAGAATAAATAATTTAAATATCATGCCTGATGTTCCATCTTCAGATGGTGAGTCATCAGACGACGAGAGATTCAATCTCATCGAAGATTAATTAATTTGTTCTTCTAACAATAATTAAATCTAATTTGTTTTTTTATATTTTATATTGTTCTTAATTATATTTAAATTAATTCCAAATAATATGTTAAATATTTGATAAAAAAAGCCATGAATTTATGTTTAAAAAATTCTATAATTTAACAGTGTTAATTGTCAAATAATAATTATAAATAAATTTCATAAAATTAAAAAAAAAATTACTCAATTGTTTGTATTGAAATTATTTTTACTATTAATTCTGTACATGGATATATACAAAGACAATAATTAAATAAACTTATCACTGTCAAATGAGAAAAAAAATAATAATAAATACTTAATCAATTAATAAATAATCCAGTTGAATAAAAAAAAAAATTGTGTTTAAAAAATAAAAAACACAAAGATTAATTGTACAAAAGACAAGTGCATGATATATCAAAATTTTGTGATTTAATTTATCAAGAATTAGTTTATAAAAAATTCCCTTTTTGTGTGTTATTTTAATTACGTTTTCTACTTTATATAATAAATAATTATACTAACAACCTTCTAGTGAAAGACGTTGATTAATATTTTCAACTCTAATTCTCATTTCATTTAGTATATCTTCAGCAAGATTATCAACATTAGTATATCTAACTTTAAAAAAATTAAATATATCAATTAAAAATTCAATAATTTGATCTCTAAAATATGTACAAGTTGTTTTTAAATTTCCATCTGGACCAAGAAAACCCCATACAAGTACTGGTGATATTTGTTCAGATATTGAATAAAAATGTGATAAAAATCCATTATTATATTTTAACATTTGACGTTTTCCCATTAATACTGACCAAACAGCTGTTCCAATTGCCTAAAAAATATGAAAATATAATTAACAATCATCTTGATAATATAAGCTAATTATTAAGATAAAAAAAAGTATTGATTTTTATTATTACAGTTTCACGAAAACTGGCAGATATCCAACGATTTTGTAGAATAGCTTTGATTGATGTTGGTGGTCTTTCAACTTCATCAAATGCATCAAGAAGCATAAAATCAATAAGAACATCATAAAAATTCATACATTTAACACCACGACCACCAAGTTCTTCTTGCATGACTTTTTGATTATTAGTATCAGCAAGAAATATTAACATTTTATCATAAGCAGTAATAAAATCTTTTGGATCCTGTTGAGCATAAAAAATATAATATATTAATTTAATGAATATATTGATTGATGAATAATTAAAATACATACACGATCAGCAAATATAATAAGATCACTTATAACTTGACGACCAATATCAGATATCCAATTAGCAGTACCAGGTAAACTAAATAATCTTGAATATGCTTGTCTCAAACAATGTACCTTAGCTAAATATTCAACATCTGAACCACATCTAACCATTTCACTGTGTAATTTTCTACATTCAATACCTTGATCTTCATGTAATTGCAATGCAGTATGATATAATTTTTGTTTTTCAAAGTGTGGAAAAAATTCTGAGAATTCTTCAAACTCCTTGAGGTCTGCGACCTGTTTAAAAATATAAATAAAAAATATATATAATTAGCATATGAATGCGTCGTGTTTAAAAAAAATGTTTTAAAATAAAATAAAAAAATTTTTATTACTCCATCCTTTGCTGAAGCAAAAGACTCAGGTGACGAAGCTGCGTCAGCTTTATCCTTTTCTTTGCCAGATCTTGCTGTTGAAGCTCTCTTATAACTTGCTTCACTTCCATCGCTGTCATTGCAAAATAATACCGAGTGCTGTGAAATACAAATAACAATAAATTTATGTAAATAAATCATAAAATTAAACACACGTTTTTTGTACGTGACATTTTCAATTTAAATGTTCAATAAAATATTATATTACTCTAATGTATTTGTAAATAAAATAAAAACAAAATTTAACAATAAAATTGCTGATAATATTATTAAAATTATTTGTATAAATAATATTTAACAATTAATTTTGTTTAATTGAATTTTTGATAAGTTTTAAAAGCCATTATAAATTGTATAAACTTTTAATATACTTATAAATTTATTTATTAATGAAAATTATTGGATAAAGTTGTAATAAATTTAGTTGAATTTATAAATAGTTAATGAATTTAAATTTATTATTTTACCTGATCAATAAATAGTAACTCTGCAGTACTTTGAATTTGATAACCAAGGTCGAGAAGTTCTTGTACATCACGAGTAAATGCAGCATCGGCTTTTGATGGTAATGCAAGTGCATTGGTACCAAGTGCACAACTGAATGCTGTTAATGCATCTTCCCAACAATATAATGCTTTTTCCAATGCTTCAAGACCTTCAACAAAAATAAGCAAAATTAGTCAATTAAATAAATCAAAAAAAGAAGCTTTTTAAAATTCAAAAAAATAAACAAAATACAGTTAATGACATTTCATAAATTAATCTAGTTTTTGTTGCCAACTTTTTTTTCTTTTAAATGTCAACTTTCAGTACAGAAAAAATACATTTTTTTTTTACTGTAATTAATGGTTTTTTTTATATATTATAATCTCGTCAACAATAGCAAGATTATTATATATTTTTTCTATGAATAGAAATCTATTTTAAACTATTTGCTATATCGATCTACATGGCAATTGATGACAAGTATTATTTTTTATTGCTCTTTTATAAAAATTCGAATTTTCATTAATTTATTGAGACAAACAAATACGTTTAAATTCAACAAAACTGTACAAATAAAATTGAAAAATAAAAAAAAGAATTAAATCCATCAACAATGGTAAAATTACAAAAAAGAAAAAAAAAACATCTGTCCCTCCCCCTTAAAGTCTCCCAGGTGGGTACCTGGGAGGGTACAACTCACAATTCACGAAAAAAAAAGGGAAGATTTTTCCTATTCTCCCCAAAAAAAAAAAAAAAAATAAAAAAAACAAGTAGCAAAAGAAAAAGAAGAAGAAGTAGTAGCAAAAGCACATAGGAAAAAATCAGGTCGACCTGAAAAAGGAACCAAAATAAGGGTGGTAAAATAAGTAGGGAGAGAAGAAATAAAAAAATAAATAGACCTTTCCAAGTTCCAACCCTGCAGTGAAATAAAATTTCTTGGTCTAAATACTTCAATAATACATGAAGAAAAAAATAATAAAAATTTCTATGTAGACTATCTGTTGGAGTTGTTGGTCGTCAAGGCATCAATAACACAAGCTTAAACTTACATGATTTTCATCAACATATATATATTTCTCTGACGTAACATTATTTGAAAATTCGCATTGGAGGATGTGTCATTCAGTGGTGCGACCTAGAAGGGGTCGATAACACACATACAAACCAACAACCCTCAACATGTCTGTATGTTGTAACACAAGAGAGGGTGAATTTTTATTATATTTTTTTTTTTTTTTTGCGCAGTCTCTATATTTTTCGCAATAATAAAATCAACAAAAATTATATATCTATAACACTTGGGGCTTCATTGTAAAAACATTGACATTATTTTATTTAAATTAAATAAATATTTATAAATTGACAATTACTTGTTTTTTTGTTTGAATGAAATTTTTCATTTTTGGAGCAAAAAAAAATTTAAATACTTGGAGGATAATCAAAAGGGTCGGAGAACTCGTGCCGGTTGAAGAAACTAAAATATATATTATATATTAAAGTAAAAGGTAGATAAGAGAGGGGAATATAATATACAAGTTTTTATTTTTCAAAAAGAAAAAAAAAATATAATATAATAACGGTTGAAAAAAAAAAAAAAAATAAACTACTCTTAGTTGAAAATTGTGTGGCTTTCATAAGTTGAATCTCTGGCGCACCACCACATTCGTTACAAAATATCAAACGCGTCAGTCGGCTTTCGGCATTCAGTGAATGTTAATCGTGCTCTTTATTTTATTACTATTAAAACATATCAATAAATAGTTATTTAATAATATATACTTTATATAAATTAAAAATATCAAATAAATAATAATTTGTGTCAAGTTTTTAAAATTTACATATTTTTCTTATTTTTTTTTTTCTTTTCTATTTTATATATTATGTTATGATTAAGTTGTTAATATTTTGTTTTACATGAAAATTAATTTGATGTTAATTTAATACAAGTGATAATAATTTTGTTATTATTTATTATGTTTTGTTGATTAATTTTATTAATTTCATGGATTATTGAAGAGGATAATTGAAAAATTATAAAATTGTGAGTATTTAAGCTATTTCATTTTGAAACCTTGAAATTTCAATCAACAAAATTGACTTGATATTTTGGCCATTATTTTGTTATTCTTTCTAAATTATTTTTATTTTATTATTAGTCATTTATTTTTTTTTTGTCATTCGTATTTATTATTGTGACGCAGAGTTAATGAATAAAGATTCTTGGAGCCTTTTGAAGAATTTTCAGACGAATGACTAAGTCAATTGAATGAAATTAAAAATTTTAAAAAAATTTGTAGAAAATAAGATTAAGCTATGTGATGATGATGCTGCTGTTGATGATGATGATAATGAAAAATAAAATGAAAAAAAACAAACAGGAAGAAAAGAAAAAGAAAAAAAAAACAAATCTGTTGATGTCTTTTGTAATTTAAAAAATAAGATGAGTCATGAATAACAAATATAAATCATTCACTAAATATATATCATCTTGTAATTTTCCAAATAATTTATATGAATTTATTTTGACTATTATAAAAATAATAGTCAAAATACAACAAAAATATTGTGATTTTTAAAATAAAAATAATATTTTAACTGTTAAATTTAATTTTCATCATTATGAAAACAATCAAGTATAATAATTTAACTTGTTTACAATATTTACAACAACGTATTGCCTTGATTATATATTTTTTTCCCTCAGGAAAAATTAATTTATAAAAATAAAACAATTTAACGAGATAATATATATAAAATTTAAATTAAATTCCCACTGTAATTTATATCTGATTAAAATGGCATGAGGAAATGATAATATCAAGGCTAACATGTCAAGAAGAAATCATTTTTTAAAAAATAAATAATTTAAAAGAAAAAAAAATGTGTCAAGTTGCGCAACCAGTTGACACCTCAAAATTACGTCAAATGTTTACTGCAATTTGCTCAAAATAAAAACAAATTTAAATTTTGGCTAATTTTTAAATTTGAATTTTAAAATTGTTGATGAACCAATTGATATAATTTATATAAATTTTTTTTTTGGCTTTTATTGATGTTTGGATTTTTGATTGTCAGGGCCTGACCTTGAGTTGGGCGCGTGCGGAGGCCGTGTGTTTGATTCCCCTTAACTTGGGGCTATGTACTTTTGCCGGAAGGATCGATACAAATAATATACCAACCTTTGCTTTTCATTTCCAACCATTACCCTCACTTTTCTTCAATTATTATCATCAACAAAACTAGCTAGAAAATTGTTTTTTTTTCAATTTTAAAATAACACTTTTACATACTATCTGGAATTTATTAATTGCCATCAACTAGACTATTGAATACTTGAATAATTATCTACTATAAATATTTATAAAAATAGATAGTAACTAGTTTACCAAGAGAAATCAGTAAATTACTTGAAAACCTTACATTTATTTATCGAGAAAAAAATAAAAACAAGTGGAACAAAAAAAAAATAAATAAATTGATTGAGAGGAAGTACCTCATCCTCGTGAACTAACACGCAATTGACCTCACGAAAATCGATAAAATACAATCTCTAGAAAAAATTACATAGGAAATGAATTCGAAAAAAAAGAAAAAAAAAAGTATGCATGCACACAATGGTCAAATAAATAAATGACATTTTTAAATCAGAAAAATTAAATTCATGACCTACCTAAAAAAATAAATTCAATTTAAAAAAAAACTCAACTAGATTTATCATATATATTTTTTTGATGAGATATAGTGCTTGATAGAACTGACACAGAAATAAAAAAAAAAAAATTAAGTATCCTAGGTATAATAACAAGGGGCAAATATATAAATGTATTATGAAAAATTGCATGTTGTAATATTCGCCTACATAAAATTGTTAAATCGACCAGGCCACTCGTTTCCCTGCTGTCATCATCGTGATCGTCATCAACATCAGCATCAAGGGGAGACAAGTAGTGTGTTAATATAAAATTAAAAGAAAAATGTTTATGTGTGTGACCCAGCATGACTAGTGCTCATTAAATTTATAATAGTCAATGTCAATTATTAAACATAGGTCAAATAATTAATAAACTTGGAATTTTAATTTTAACAATATATTTTTCTTTAACGTTTTAATTTTATATATGTTAATTTATTTTTTAAATATAAATATCAAATTGTTTTTTGATTTTTAATTTAAATATATAATTTAATTATTTTTTATTTTTACATTTATTTATTTTGTTTAACCTTTTTCATTTATTATCATATTTACAAAAGTATATTTTGTTTTTTTTTTTTTTTATGCCAGCTTGACCATATTCAAATACTTAAAAAATTCATAATTTTTTTTTTCATATATACAAAAGTATATTTATTTTTTTTATGCCAACTCGACCATTCAAATAGTGATACTTAAAAATTTCACAAATTTTTTTTTTTTTCAACATACAAATCAAGTTGAGTCAAGTAGTTTTGTATATTCACAGAGAATTTTTTGTATTCATGATGAAATAACATGAAGGTCATTTAAAATAAGCAAAATGAATAAATATTTTTAAATAAAAAAGTTTAAAAAATATAATATTAAACATGTATACCAGTTTGAGAAATAAATTTTAAATCGAAATATTACTAACACCCATGGGGATTAATTGTTTTTCGATTGGAAACAATAGATGTACGAATGGATAATTCGAAATTGATTTCGAATTGATAATTAAAATTCAAATGAAATAGGAAATTGTATTTAAATTTATGAATAAATCTCATAACAATAATATATAACTTTAATATCTTATTTCATATTAAATTAAGCATCAATATATCTTTGAATATAATATTGAGATTTGATCAACAGTTTGTTTGATAGTTTGTTATTTTAATATACGTCAGTCAGTATACGACATACTGGGCAATAAGATATTAATCAAGATTGTAATGAGTAAGATAGAGGGTACAAAATGACATTGAAACTGAGAGAGATAGATTATCATACTGTGTTGGGTTATCATGGCAACGTTGGACGTTTTATTTTCTACTAGTCAGCTTGGGTCCCCAATGAAAATCGATATTCCTTTTGGCGAATGGCTTTGCTTCTTACAACCTCATCTACCTTTTTTTTTTTATTTTCTAATCTATTCATTCAATACTTTAGTAAATATTACATAATATATATATTTTTTTTTCTTCATCAAATATATCCTGTTACTTGTAAAATAAAATTTAATCCCTTATTCAAGGCTTTAAATTAATAGAATATCAATCAAACATATCATAAACAGAAATGAATATTTTTTTAATAAAACATAGATGTCAAAAAAATATATTAATAATTTTTAATTGCTTTGAGATGAAAATTTAATTAATATTTTTTTTAATTAAGCATTGATTAAATTGCATTTGCACATGGGTCATCAGTGCAATTTATAATGATCAATCAAGGATTGTTCTAGGCAACACCTACATACAAAATATTCGGTCAAGGATTTGCTTCTATTTTATTTATTTTTTTTTGTTTATCAATGGTTTGGTCAGTGATGCTATGCATATGCATATAGACATGAACATGAATATATTATTATTGATGTTAGAAATAGTTTGTTGCGGTTGTAAACGGTGCCACGGAACATAGCACCGTTACAATGAATAACCAGACATGGGTGCAATACCGTGACCATTACGATTGCCACTGGCAAGTGAATTTGCAAATCGTAACAAATCAACAAAACTTGTCTTCCGTTTCCGGTTTCCGTTGGTCAAGAAAAACATTATTTTTTCACAAAAAAAATCCATCAGATAATATACAAAGATTTCTAGATTAATTAGTTGTATTTCATTTTTTTTTTTTGGTAATAAAAAAGAATTTTTTTTAATAGTAATAATTATTATTATTAAGTAATTTAAATAAGTTACTTTTTTTTTTTTTTCTACTTTGAAAATAACGGTTGTTTAATGATTATGATAATTAAAAAATGAAAAACTTTTCTAATGTTTTTTCTTTTACAGGAAATATTTTCACATGATTAAAATATTATAAATATTGTTTAATTGCAGATTAAAATGAGGGTCAATAAAATAAATCGTAAATTATTGTCATTAATTGTTATATTAACATCAACTTGCATGACAATTGCTGACAACAGTGTACATATTTTGGGTAAATTTAAACAAACTGTAACATCAAGTACACTTAATTGGTTACCAATTGGACATTATGATAAAACAAAAGTTCCAGTAATTGGAGGTTTTTACGAGATCATCAAAGATCAAGGTAAATAATTTTAATTAAAATTATACATAAAATTCTATAATTAAATATACAGAGTAAAAATAAAAAATCAATTAGCTTTTTATAGAAAATTAAATAACCTCAAGATTAAATAATAATAAAAATAAATTAACTAATTAATTTACATCTTTTTTTTATGATTCATAAAAATTTAAACATTCTAGTAGTATTATTTTTAACTATCAAATAAACAATAACATCATTGTATATTAAAAAAAATAATAATAATAAATTTTTAAATTCAAGATAAAATGTAATGACAAAAATGATTATTTTTTTGATAATATATAATAACAGTATTTATTTAAGAAAAAAAATAATAATAATAAAATTTTTTTTATTAATATTTATTAAATTTAACTGATAAAAATAATTTTATTTTTGTTTTGTTTTTAATTAAAAAATTTAGATAACGAAATGAGCGATAATAATCAAGTTAAAATACAAAAACCAATGTATGTTTGTCGAGTACGTCATAATGGTGTTTATGTTGCTGGTAGTCAATTAAAAGGAGAAAAATATTGTACAGTTACATTTTTACAATCAGTAAAAAAATATAATAATTATGATTTACTTGAAAATGTTGAAAATTCAGCACGTTTAAGTTGGCGACGTTGGGGTAAATCTGATTTACTACCAGCTGGTGCTGTATTAACAGATACATTTTATGTTGCACGTTATCCATCAACAAATAATGATGATAACAACAATAATAATACAACAAAAAAATCATCATACACCCACTATATTGCAACACTTAATAAAGAGGAAACATTTGGACAAATAACATATGTTGACGATGTCAGTTTTAATAAACAATAATAATATTTTTATTATTCAATTTATTGTTTGATTTATGATTAATTTAATTTTTGTTTTTCATTTTAGGAAGGCAAAGAAGTATCAGTAAAAAGTGGTGAACTTCTTACTGAAACAGAACCAAATTATTATAATTTAACTGATATTGTATTTAATAATGGTAGAAAAAAAATATTAAAAAATAAAGAAATAATAATTGCACAAGAAATTATTAAAAATACAAGACATAAAGCAGCAAATTTTGCACAAGAACTTGAATATAAATATAATTATTCAAGTTATTGGGGACATCGTCCAGAAATGTTAAAAGCATTAAATACATATTTATTTTTAAAAAATAATACACAAATTGGTGAAATATCATGGGGAATGGAAGAAAAAAAAGAACGTGAAGATGTTTACAAGTAATATTAAAAACAACAATAATAAAAATTTAATTTAAACAAAAATAAAATGATAATAATAATGATAATATTTTTTTTTTTTTTTATCAACAGGGTTGAAATTTATTTGGAACCAGGTACAGCTGTTAATTTAACATTGAAAGCAAATTATACAGACTACGAGATACCTTATACTGGACAACTAGTGTCACACTATGAAGATGGTGAAACTACAACACGTGAAATAAGTGGTATACGTAGAGAAGAAACATTAATGAATTTTATACCTGAAGCTGGTCCAAGATATTATTTAAGTAATATGAGTATTGTACCAACAACATTACCACCACCAACAACAATTCCAACAACAATACCAACAACAATCAAAACAACTAAACAATCAAGTGTTATTACACCACCAACAATAAGACCATTATCATCATCATCATCATCAACAACACTCAAAGTTGATACTGATGAAAATTCAGTACATAACAATAATCCCAATCCCCAGAGTAACAATGAACCTCCATCGCCATATAAAAATAATGATGATGATTCAGCTGGTAATAATATGACACTTTGTCTTCCTATTATTTTATTGTCAATGATTTTTCTTAGTCTTTACAGAATTACGTGAATATTATCTATTTAATTAAAAAAAAAAAAAAAAACAACAAAAAAATGTAGAAAAAATTTATTCGATGTAAACCGACAGTCTAGACATTTCTTTTCCCAAAAAAAAACCTATTTGTTTATTTAGAAAGATTGATAAAAAAAATTATTATAATATTGTATACGTGGTATTGCCAAGGTTTATGACACAATGATAATTATTGGAAATGTGATTATATTAAATTTAATAACCACAGTCATGTCCAGCTTGCCTTTCGATAAGGTGGCCTCTTTAAAAAATAATTTATGCCCTCTCATGGTTTAATGTATTTTCAATTTTTATGACGAGAAGAAAAAAATAATAAAAAAAATAATAGCACAGTAAGAAAATAAATAATATATTGAGCTAGTCTTTACTGAACGTTGAGTACAAGAGCCAGATAATATATGTTCCACGTTTAAAAAATACTGAAGAGAATTAAATTAACATATATAAATTCAAAAAAAAAAAAAAAATATTCCATTTAGAAAAAATATATATTGACGATTTGATTGTACTTTTAAATACCGATAATCAATCAATTTAAAAAGAAAAAAAAATGACAAATTATTTAGCATTTATAATAATTAATAAAAATATATATATTTATTTTTTTTTAATTTCTCATTATTGCCAGCAAGTATTTTTAATCTTGGATTATAAAAATGTATAATATATATATTTCCAAGAATGTAAATTATAAAAGCTACGTAAAAGAGAAATGATTTATTAACAAAAAAAAAAAAATAATGAGACAAAAAAAAAAAAAAAGCTATGTAAGTATAAAAGAAAAAAAAAAAATGCTACATTATATTTTTGGAGATTGGAATACAATCAAGACTTGTAATATTTATAGAAAAGATAAAAAAATAAAAATAATAATGAACATTAGAATGTAAGATTGAAAAAAAGAATTAATTAAATTTGTAAAATTAAATTGGGGCTAGTGAACCTAATTTAATTAATTTTTTTAATTTACGTAATATTATTGTGAATAATTATTTTTTTAAATTTATGTTGATAATTATATTTACTGATGTATTAATAATTTTTTTTTTTTCTTTGTTGGTATTTAATTATTATTTAATTAATGTCAAGCTATTATTGACATGTTAGCCATGCTAATGCACATTATAAAAAGATAATTGTAATTGAAATAAATATGTTGATTTTGGGTGTGTTAAGGAGCGATGAAAGAAAAAAAAAAAAAATTACATTATCCAGTACAATTAACAATTAGTGCTTAATTAAAAATTTGCTGGGAATGTCTAACGAGCTTTTTATCCTTAAAATTTTAGGAAAAAAAAATATCTAAATATTATTATGACAAAAATTTAACTCAATTGAGTTAATTATTTTCAAAAAAAAAAAAAACATAATCATTTTTTCAGCAATAATTTCAATGATATCTATGTGTACCTACTATGCAATTTAATTGACTGAGTTATTATTCAAAAATAATTAATATTCGCTTTCAAAAATTATTATTTTTTTTATCATTTGTCGTTTATGTTATTGATGATAATAAAAGCTATGCTAAATAAATCATGTGTTTTATTTTAAACTATCAAAAAAAATTAAATTTTCTCATTGACAATACCGAGATATTAATTATTCAAGTTTATCTTGTCTTTTTATAGTCAATAAAAAATAAAATAATACTATTTTTTTAATTAAATTCAATTGAATAAAATGTTTTAGTAATTATTTCGATTGTTAAATGATTGCAAATGTTGAATTGATGATTATAACAAGTTGTCAATTAAAAAATATAAATATTAACTCACCTAAAACGCCATATTGTTGTGGTGTCAGTCTTACATCACCATCAGGTCCTCCAGATATTGATGAAGCAAGACTGGCTCTGTCACTGACATGACTCCTAGAACTTGCCTCACTTCTTTTTGCCCAGGATACTTGTGACACTGCATCTAAATTATTTAACAAAAAATAATTAACAATACTAAAAAGACAATTAATCAATATTAATATTATAAATATTAACCAAAATTTGATGGTTTAGCACTTAATAAACGTTGTCTCAAATCACGAGTAAATTTACGATTTGTTGGATGTGGTGGTCGTCGTTTTCTTTTTAAATATTGTGCTAATCCACTTAGCAATAATGTTCCACTTGCCAAGCATATTATAACAATCTAAAATTATTAAATAATTATTACTATTTCATTCATAAATAAATACTATTGTTGATAAAAAATATATTATATTCTAACCTTTATTTAGATTTGTTAAAATGATTTATTTACCTTTTGGGATTTTGATAAACTCATTGCTGGTAATTTGACACTTGTACAACGATTGAATAATTGTTTTAAAAAATATTGAGCATCAATCATTGACATTGTCAAATTAATTGGATATTTTATTTTGTTATTATTTATTTTATAATAACGTAAATAATGTGTGCCGTGTCTCGTGTGTAAACTTTTTTTGTTCTCTCTTTCTCGTCTCTCTCTCTCTTTTTCTCTCCAGCCAACGGTTTTTTTATGTTTGCAGTTTGGTAACACTGGCAAAGGCAGCATCTAGATATTTTTTGTTATCTTGTTGGCAACAATAATAAAATAATAATAATAATAAACCATTTAAAAAATTTTCGGTCTTGATGATGAGCTTCATCAGGCTTCAATTCAAATCTGCTTCAGCATCGTTCAAGCTCGTGCAAGCTTCTAACAATTCATAGCCAATTTAAAAGATTGATTTTAAAATTAAACATAAAATATAAAAGCATTGTTAATTATCAAAAATAATAATAATTCTTATTTAAAAATATTATTTAAGTATTTAAAAATAAACCAATTTATCAATATTAAAATAATTTATTTATTATAATCAATATTTAGCTAAATAATTAGTAATTTAATCAAGTGAAAATTGTTCCTGTAATTCATCACCTGCTAAGAAGGTAAATAATTTTTTATTATTAATTTATTTTCAATCCTAATAGCAGTACTATTTATTTACAAAAATATAATTAAATTTCTAAAACTAAAAATTACTAATTAATCAAAAAAAAAAAATATTTTGTCATTATTTTTTAAATAAAAAAAATATAAAGAAAAATTAAATTTTAATTTTTAAGATTATTCGTAATAATGGCTGTTCAATTGGAGCATCCACCATCAAGCTCAATGCATATATCTGGTGAAACATCATTTCAAGAAATTCATCTTCATTACGAATGGAAAATTTTAAATTTTCGTGAAATGTTTAATACCAGTCGTACTGGTTGTATTCTTGAATCATCACGTTTTTCATTTCGTGATGATCAACAGGACCAATGGTATCTTGAATTATATCCTCGTGGTGATATGCATAAACCGACATTTATGTTGATGGCTATCAAATTAACTCAAAAATCATACGATGAAATGCCAATGGATTTTTTATCTGGTATTATTTCCATGAATGTATTTATTGGTAGAAGAAGACCAATTCATCTTGATGATATTTGCATTGAAGAATGTTATCCTGACAATAATAATTACATTAGAATCATGACTCTGTATGATTTATGTGAAGCACCACATGAGATATTTCCACAAAATATACTCATTATTAATTGCAATATTGTCATCAAGGCAATAATACATCAACAAACACTTATGATACATCCTTTAACATCACAACATTATGCTGCAAGTAATAATAACCATGCACTAAAATGTGAAAGAAAATTTACTGATGTTGTATTTAATGTTGATGGTATTATTATTCATGCACATAAATTTATTCTTGGTTCACGTTCATCAATATTTCAACAAATTTTTGAAAATCAATTGATTGAAAATAGTCGTGAATATGTCATTCAAATAACTGATATTAAAGTCAATGTATTTAATCAGTTATTGGAATATATTTATACAAATAATGCACCTCGTATCAATGATAATCTTGATGATTTAATTATTGCTGCTGATAAATATCGTTTGATGGAACTTAAATATATATGTGAAATGATGATTTTAGATAAATTAACAATAACAAATGCTGCTAAAATATTGATAACTGCACATTGTAGTAATGCTGAAACATTAAAATCACAAGTTATGCATTTTATACAAATGCATGATCTTCATGTTGAATCATATGAGAATTGATATTAACACTAGATACATATATGTTATATTGTTGTTTATGTTTATTTAATTTTTGCATTTTTTGTTTATTTATATGTTTGTTTTATGTTTATTTATTTTTTTTAAATTATTAATTATATGTATTTTTATTTTTTTCTGATTTTGGAAATTAATAATAAATGTAATTTAAAAAATATATTATGAAAATTAATGATGATTTAATCAATATATATGTGCGTTGAAAAATTGATGTTAAAAGAAAAATATATATAAAATGTTTATGATAAATGTTATTGTGAAATTATATTTTAAATTCATTAATTCAAAATAAAAATATATATCAAATATTTATGAAATAAATGTATGTTAATGAAAAAATTATATGAAAAATGTTAAAAAACAATCTGTATTTATGGAAAATAAATGGGCAATATATCAAAAAACTTGAAAAGAAAAATTCTTGTTATTTCAATTGCATGAGTATAACGAAAAATCCTTGAAATTTTCATTAGAAAAAAAATGAGAGAAAATGAGTTTCTATATAGTTTACAGATTATTAAATTATCTTGTAGAAAATTTGAGTGATATTGATGTAATTAATGTTGGTACATAGACCACTTTGTGGCCAAAGAACGTTAGTAATTGCGTTATATTTCCTACGCATATATAAATTATAAATAAGGATGTTAATGTATTGTATCACCTGAATAAACTAATTATAAAACAAGGACGTATGTTTATTTTGTCTCTTTGTATATGCACTTGTTATGCTATACACTAACTTAATTACGATCCTTTAATATTTAAAAAAATCAACAAACGAAATTTTAACATCATTAATTTTTAATTATCGTATCAGCAATTACTTTAAAAGGAAATTTATAAATTCAAGGTAAAAGTATATAGATTTATCATTGCTTGACATTGACACGAGTATCGAAATAACTAGAACATTAAAATTTTGTTAATAAATTATTTATGTACCTTAATTATGATAGTGAACAATTTCTTCTATTACAGTCACATGTTTCTCCAAAAGGTCCAAGAGGAGTTGTTGCATAACCATCGTCATCCACACAAAAAGGATAACCATTACTTGTTTGTAATTTTTCATAATTTCCATTTCCTTCACAGCTCAACAACAAGCTCATTTTATTTTCTTGATATATTCTCATGTCTCGTGCACAATCTGTCAATACATAATTTAATTAATTCAATTTTTAATAATTAATTATCAAAAAAAATTAATAAATACTTACTACAATTCATGGAGAGAATATTTGCAGTTGTACTTTGGTAATTATCAAGTCTACTTGAATCTTTCCAAGTACAAAAAACACTGTAATTAATTTTAAAAAATATTAAATAATTTTCTGGGTTGTAATAAATAATATAAGTAATTTATATTTTACACTTTTTTACTGAGCTTGTAGACACCATAGCTTCCATCACCATCACAAAAAGCATCATCAATATGTGCAAAAGGTCTACCATGTTTTTTTAATTTATCAAGTATTTCAGCTCTTGAAATTTTTTTACTTTCACATTGTCGTAAATATTGACTACCAACTTTTGTCTCATTATCTAAATGTAAAACAATTAAAATTTATAAATTGTTAAATAATATTTTGAATATTTTAAAGCTTACAACATGGAAGTAATTTCATCATAGATTCTGGATAAACTTTTTCAACAAGTTTTCCAGTTTCAGGTACAACACACCAGCATAATCCATTATCACATTGGAGCTCATCATAATTACCATTTTCAGTACAATGAATTGATAAATCTGGTCTTGAATTTTTTAACTCTTCTCTTTTTCTGCTACAAGCTTATGATAAAATAATTAACACATTAGCATTTTAATTATATTTTTCGTTGTTTAATTTATCATACCACATGTCATATTGGCAGCATCTTTCCACCATGCTGATCCAAAAATTCTTGAACCTTTTGAATTATAACAAAAGCAACGTCCTGTTCTGTATTCTCCTTTACATTGTCTTGGACAATAATCACCTGTATCCTTATCACAGCAAGGTGTCCATAATCCTCTTGGTTCTTCCCATTTTTGTGACTCACAAGTACCTGAAGTCAAAACATCATCAATATTCTTTTATAAAAAATAAATTTGTTGATGCTATATATTAACAAATACCTTTATCAATAACACAAATATCATCCGGTGAACAAATTAATCCTGGAAGACACTTTGAACATTTGCAGTTTTCATTGATACCTAAAATAATAAATATATACATTAATTATAAAAAAATAAAAATTATTAATTTATTTTTTAACTCACCTACTGATTCTTGACAATCAGTACAAATTGTTGTTTTAAAAATTATTAAAAATATAAATAATTCAAATAATTGCATTATTAATATTTTTTGTTATTGTTTTTTAAAAGTGCAACTAACAATTCAGGTATATTTTATTATCAAAATACTTATAATCTTATCAGCTATTTTTAATCTATTTTCTAGGATTAATATTAACCTTGATGTAAATGACATATTATCAATTATTATTTTTTTATAAAAATCAAATGATAAATAATTATTTACGATTATTTATTTAATTTATTTTAATATTACTGTTATTATTATTAGCCGAATAAAGTCGATGATTAACGGATTTTTCCGATAATTAGCTTCCCCGTTGTTCCCCGTGTTTTCTCTTTCTTGCCCCCTCTATTATTTTGTCCCTCTTTGTTTCCCCTTATCGCCTCTCCCGTTCTTTTTACCGTGGCTTTTGATCGATGATGGTCGCTCTTCGTCGCCTATCATTTCGCACTCGTAAATCTAATTAAATCGCGGTTAAAAAATAGCAAACAAGTCAATTAAATTATTGAATAATTATCATCAATTAATTGGTAAGTAATATCAATTATTATTGTTTTATTTTATTGATAATTTTTCATTCAGTTTGATGGTTAATTTTTCGTATAAAATTTCTTTTGTCTTCTACGAGCGCGTCAACCCCCCGTCATAATTAAAATAAATCAAAGAAAAAAAATAGTTTAACAGCATAATTATTAATTTTATTATTTATAATAAATTAATTATATATTGTAGAATTAAAATAAATTGTGTGATTAATATAATTAAAAAGTTTTAAGACAAAAAAAAGCCGGTTAACAAGTGACGCGCAAATTGGTTCGCCGGGTTGACAACGTGCTTCAACAGGTCTTAACAAGAGTTTTTATTTTTTATTAATTAATTTATTATATAATTGACTCATTAATTTATTATTAAAAAAAAAAATCATTGTGTAGAATTTTAGGCTGTTTTTAATAGTGATTTTTCTATTTTATCTGATTTTAATTTTGTTGGGTATAAGTCACATTTCTTCTTTCCTTTGTCTCGAGAGAAAAAAAAGAAAAAAAAAATATATATATATATTAATCTCACAGACTTGAATTTCTCAGAAAAAAAAATATATATTTTAAGAGTTTATTTCTTACTTTATCTTAGTGTAAACATTTTTTCGTTATTTCTTTTATTTTTTTTATTTTTTTTTTTTTTTCAAAACAAAATATATACAAAGGCAAAAGGGGTACACTTGAATTAAAAATTATTTAATGGTCTTGATGTGTTTCCTTTGTTTTCACGCATCACATAAAAAAAAAAAATCCAACCAATAATTTTTTTTTTTTTTATGATAGATTTTGTCAAGTCTTGAAAAGTAAAAAAAAAAGACATGGATACTGGAAGAGGTAGAAGCAGAGGACGTGCACGTACTCGTCCCCCTCAGACCGAAGCACCAAGACAAGGTCCACCACAATCAGGTCCTCATGCTGCACCAGGACCAGCTCTTCAAGGACAATGGGCTGCTCGTCGTCCAGGAGCAGAACCACCAGCAGCAGCAGCAGCATCATCAACTGAACAATATCCAGCAATGGCTCCAAGAGCTAGTATTGGACGTTCAGTCAGAGCAGCTGGACCACCAATTTATCAACGTTCAACTTCAATTGACAGTACATTGTCAACAGAAGCTCAACGATCAATTCAAGTGTCAGGAACACCAGAAGATAGTGGTGCAGCTGCTGGAGCACCACCTGGACGTGGTGCAATGCGTGGTAGACGTCAATTGGATCCAGTTACTCGTCCATCACAATGGCTGGAATCAAAAAAAGGTTCATCTGGAAAACCTTTTAATTTCCGTTCAAATTATTTCAAGCTGACAGCAGCACCAGACTGGTGCCTTTATCAGTACCACGTTGATATTCAACCAGAAGAAGACCGTACATTTGTTAGAAAAGGTTTATTGGGTCTTCACAGAGAAAAATTGGGTGGTTACATGTTTGATGGAACATCACTTTATTTGTGTGCTCGTTTGGCAAATGATGTTTCTGAATTTACAAGTACACGTCAATCAGATGGTGTACAAATGCGTATAATTGTTAAATTAACTGGTACATTGGAAAAAGGAGATCCTCATTATCTTCAATTTTACAATGTTTTAATGAGAAAATGTTTGTCACATTTGAAATTACAACTTGTTGGAAGAAACTTTTTTGATCCACATGCTAAAGTTGAAATTCGTGAACATCATTTTGAGCTGTGGCCAGGATATATAACATCAATTCGTCAGCATGAACAAGATCTTTTGATGTGTTGTGAAATAACACACAAAGTTATGAGACAAGAAAATTTACTTAACATCATGAATCGTATTAGAGAAGAAAAAGGTGGTGGAGATTTTCAGGTATATATTTTTATTACATTGTCTTGTTTTAATTACTCTCATTTAAATTATTTATTAATCTTGTAAAATTTTATAAATATTATATTTATTAAAATAGTATTAATATTTGTTTTTATATTTATTTTTAGGCTGCATGTAAAGCTGATGTCATTGGAACAACTGTATTGACAGAATACAACAACAACACATATAGAGTTGAAGATATTGATTTTCAAACTAAACCATCATCAACATTCCATTTGAAAAAAGAAAATCGTGAAATTTCTTATGCTGAATATTATCGTAACAAATACAACATCAATATTCGCAACATGACACAGCCAATGTTGGTAACACGTACAACTGATAAAGATCGTCGATCTGGTCAAGCTGAAATTGTTTATTTAGTTCCTGAACTTTGTCGTGCAACAGGTCAGTTGATTTAAAAATCAATCATTCTTTTTTTTTTTTTTAATTAAAAATCTAGTTAAAATATTTGGTGCTTAATTGTGATAATTTTTATTCAGGTATTACTGATGCAATGAGAAATGACTTTAGGCTCATGGATGCTATGGCTCAGCATACACGTATTAATGCACAACAACGTGTTCAAAAATTAAATGCATTTAATAAACGTCTTTATGGTGAACCACTTGTTGTCAGTGAATTCCGTCAATGGAATTTACAATTGGAAAAAGAATTGATCACTGTTCCAGCTCGTGTTTTGGATGAAGCAAAAATTATTTTTGCTAATAATAATTCTGTTGGTGCTGGTCAAGGTGCTGATTGGACAAATGCATTTAGAAATAATGGATTATTACAACCTGCACCATTGAATGACTGGGTTGTACTTGTGCCTGAAAAACTCGCAAGAGATGCAAGAGTAAGTTTGTCAATTAATTATTCATCAACAATAATAAAAAATAAAAAAAATTCAATCAAGTTGCTCTTTATCTAATTACAATATAATTATTTGTTACAGAGTTTTGTTCAAAACATGCAACGCTCTCTTAAAAACTTTCAAATGCGAGATCCACGTTATATTGAAATGCGCAATGATTCAGCTCAATCATTTACCAATGAACTTGACAAAGTATTGAGTCAATCAAATCCACAAATTGTATTTTGTATTGTCTTTAAACAACGTGGTGATATTTATTCAGCAATTAAAAAAAAATGTTGTGTTGATCGTCCAGTACCATCACAAGTTGTAACATCAAAATGTTTTAATCCAAAAAGAATGATGTCAATTGCAACAAAAGTTGCAATACAAATGAATTGTAAAATTGGTGGTTATCCTTGGTCAATTGCAATACCAATGAAAGGCTTGATGGTTATTGGTTTTGATGTTTGTCATGATACAAATCAAAAAGGAAAAGATTTTGGTGCAATGGTAGCATCACTTGATTCAAGCTTTGGACGTTATTTCTCAGCAGTTTCATTCCACTCAAGTAATGAAGAATTATCAAATGATCTTGCTGTTAATATAACAAAAGCACTTCATAAATATCGTGAATATAATAATGCTCTTCCACAACAAATTGTCATCTACAGAGATGGTGTTGGTGAAGGACAAGTACCATATGTATTTGAGCATGAAGTTCAAAATATTCGTTCACGTGTTGCTAATTTTTATCAAAAAGGACCAACTGAAATTCAAATGGCTTATGTTGTTGTTACCAAGAGATTAAATACACGTTTATTTGCTGATAATCGTGGACAAATTGGTAATCCACCACCTGGTACAATTGTTGATGATGTTATAACATGTCCAACAAAATATGATTTCTTTGTTGTTGCACAAGCTGTTAGACAAGGTTCTGTTGCACCAACATCATTCAGTGTTATTGATGATAATGTTGGTCTTCCACCAGATAGAATGCAACAATTAACATATCGATTAATGCACATGTACTTTAATTGGTCTGGTACTGTTAAAGTTCCTGCACCTGTACAATTTGCTCATAAACTTGCATTTTTGGTATCACAATCAATTCATAGTGCACCAAGCAGTCATCTTGATTCATTACTTTACTTTTTGTAAATTATATTACAAAAAAAAAAGCATGATGATATATACTCTTGAAATATTTGACTGGTTTCAAACAATTTTTTATTTTCATATTTTTCTTTTTTTTTAAATATTTATGTATCAATAATATTTCTTTATTATTATTATTATTATTATTATTATTATTATTATTATTATATTAATAATTAATGATTTTGATTTTTAAAAAATCAAATTGCCAGTTAAACTTTTTTTTTTTTTTTCTTAAAAAATTTGATTATTTAAAAAAAAAAAATAATAATAAGTAGATTAAATTCTCTTTTATTCATCAAAATACATGTATCCTTTTATTTAATAAGGATAATTTTCCAAAAAAAAAAAAAAAAAAACATTAAATGCTTTTTTACATATTAATTCACGACTTGTTTGGAAAAAAAATAACAAAAAAAAAAAGATTGAATAATGAATTATTCTTCAAGTCCTTTATAAAATAAAGGAAATAATATTTTTTTATTATAATAATGTAATTACAATAATTATTAAGTTTTTCTTTTTTTTTTTTTATACTCTGTTACTTTTCTATAAATGTATTATTAATATTAATTTAACTACCTCATTACTGATTTGGTAATATTTTGTACTTTGCTTGAAAAATAATAATAAAAACGACATTAAAATTTAATTTTTGTATTAATTAATTAGTTGTTTTATATTTTAAAATAATTATTTATTATTTCTATGATGATTCTGCGCATGTGTATGAAGTACTCCCTCTCTTCTAGTTATTGACCGGTAAGTAACGGTTAATTGCCGGTGAATAATAAATAATAATGTTTACAGAAATATTGCCAGTGTAAACAGGCATTCTTGTTTTTCAACGTAAATAATACGTTTAACGTTTGCAATGCTCAACGTTGACATTCATTAAAATAGAATTACTGTACGAGTGAGTGTACGATATCAATATAAAAATTAATTGATTCATTCTCAATAAATTGTAAATAATTTATCTTAAATTAAGTTTCTGGATACTTGAGTAACAAACTCCAGAATCAAAACAATGGTTCGAAGCAATGACAAGTAAGTATCATTAATAAATATAAATTTATATAAAAAAAAAGGTTATGTTTTGTTATAGCTCTGCTATTGATAATATAAAAATTTGATATACTAATAGCTTTACTTGAATTGTTTCAGAGATAGACATCATAGACGTCGTTCAAGGACTAGATCTCGTTCTCGTGATCGTGAAAAAATATCACGTCATCGAGATAGACACAGTAGATCTCGTGAACGAGATCGTGATCGTCGTAGTGAACGTTCTGAACGTGAACGTGAACGTGATAGAGATAGAAAACCTAGTGATAGTAAAGAAAAACGTGTAGAATCATCATCATCAAAATCATCAAGATCTGGAAAAGAACGTAAACGTTCAAGATCACGTGAAAAAAAAGAAAAAGAAAAAATTGAAAATGAAGAATTACCATTTGATCATACAAAACTTGATAAAGAAGAAGAACAAAAACGTTTAGAATTAGAAATGCAAAAAAGAAAAGAAAGAATTGAAAGATGGCAAGTTGAAAGAAAAAAAAATGAGAATAAAACTATGATATTAGCTAATCTTCAAATACCAAGAAAATGGACATTAGAAAATGATAGTGATGAAGAGCCATTATCAATAATAAATGATACAACAATAAATAAAGAAAAAGATGAAATAGAAGAAGAAGTTGGAGAAGAAAAAAATGATACAAATAAAGAAACTGAAGAAAATGAAATTGATCCACTTGATGCATTTATGGCTGGTGTACAAGAAGAAGTTAGAAAATTTAATAATGTCGAGGGTAAAGGAAAAATTGGATCAACAAATGGAACTACTGGTAATGGTAGTGGTACAGCTGGTACATCACAAAGTGGTGGTGTTGTTATTGTAACAGGTGTTGCTAAAAAAAAAATTCAAAAAGAAAAAGGTGAATTAATTGAACAAAATCAAGATGGTCTTGAGTATTCAAGTGAAGAAGAAGGTGAAAATCTACATGAAACTGCTGCTGGTATTGCTAATAAACAAAAAAGAGAACTTGCTAAAGTTGATCATTCAACAACTGATTATATGCCACTTAGAAAATCATTTTATGTTGAAGTACCAGAAATAAGTCGTATGACACAAGATGAAGTTGATCTTTATAAAGAAGAACTTGAAGGTATTAGAGTTAAAGGTAAAGGTTGTCCAAAACCAATTAAATCATGGGCACAATGTGGTGTTACTAAAAAAGAATTAGAAATATTAAAAAAATTAAATTATGAAAAACCAACGCCAATTCAATGTCAAGCAATACCAGCAATAATGTCAGGTAGAGATTTAATTGGAATTGCAAAAACAGGAAGTGGTAAAACACTTGCATTTTTATTACCAATGTTTAGACATATATTAGATCAACCATCATTAGTAGATGGTGATGGACCAATTGCTGTTATAATGACACCAACAAGAGAACTATGTATGCAAATTGGTAGAGATTCTAAAAAATTTACAAAACAACTTGGATTAAGTCATGTTTGTGTATATGGTGGTACTGAAATATCAAAACAAATTGCTGAACTTAAACGTGGAGCTGAAATTATTGTATGTACACCAGGTAGAATGATTGATATGCTTGCAGCAAATAGTGGAAGAGTTACAAATTTAAAAAGAGTTACATATATTGTATTAGATGAAGCTGATAGAATGTTTGACATGGGTTTTGAACCACAAGTTATGCGTATTATGGAAAATGTTAGACCAGATAGACAAACAGTATTATTTTCAGCAACATTTCCACGACAAATGGAAGCACTTGCTAGAAGAATATTAACACGACCAGTTGAAGTACAAGTTGGTGGTAGATCAATTGTATGTAAAGAAGTTGAACAACATGTTATTGTACTTGAAGAAGATCAAAAATTTTATAAATTATTAGAAATTCTTGGTCATTATCAAGCTAAAGGTTCAATAATTGTATTTGTTGATAAACAAGAAAATGCTGATACATTATTAAAAGATCTTATGAAAGCAAGTTATTCATGTATGTCATTACATGGTGGAATTGATCAGTGTGATCGTGATTCAACAATATTAGATTTTAAAGCTGGAAGAACAAAACTTCTTATAGCAACATCTGTTGCTGCACGTGGATTAGATGTTAAACAATTAGTATTAGTTGTTAATTATGATTGTCCAAATCATTATGAAGATTATGTTCATAGATGTGGTAGAACTGGACGTGCAGGAAATAAAGGATATGCATATACATTTATTACACCTGAACAAGAACGTTATGCTGGTGAAATTGTTAGAGCTCATGAGCTTGCTAGTGTTGCTGTTCCAGATGCTTTAAGAAGATTGTGGGATCGTTATAGAGCTCGTCAAGCAGCAGATGGTAAAAAAGTACATACTGGAGGTGGTTTTAGTGGTAAAGGATTTAAATTTGATGAAAGTGAAGCAGCTCTTGCAAATGAAAAAAAGAAATTTCAAAAAGCAGCACTTGGTCTACAGGATTCTGATGATGAAGATGTTGAAAATGATATTGATCAAAAAATTGAAAGTATGCTTGCACCAAAAAGAACAGTTAGAGAAATAACAAGACCTGTTGCTGCTGCTGCTAATATAACAATACCAGGACAACCAGTTGCAAGTGCAACAGATAAACTTGAATTAGCTAAAAAACTTGCATCTAAAATAAATATTGCTAAAAATTTAGGTGCTGAAGCTAAAGGTGCAACTCAACAAGCTGCTGAAGCTATATTAAAAGGTGCTGGACCAACAAATCTTATAACAGCTAAAACAGTTGCTGAACAATTAGCAGCAAAATTAAATACAAAATTAAATTATCAACCACGTGAAGAAGATCTTATTGAAGGAGATTCTGAAACTGGTGAACAAACATTTAGAAAATATGAAGAAGAATTAGAAATTAATGATTTTCCACAACAAGCTAGATGGCGAGTAACAAGTAAAGAAGCATTAGCACAAATATCTGAATATTCAGAAGCTGGTTTAACTGTTAGAGGTACATATATTCTTAATGGTAAAGCACCACCAGAAGGTGAAAGAAAACTTTATCTTGCTATTGAATCAACAAGTGAACTTGCTGTTAGCAAAGCTAAAGCCGAAGTATCTAGATTAATTAAAGAAGAACTTATTAAACTTCAATCATCTGGTACTCATTCGGGATCACGTGGACGGTACAAAGTTTTGTAAATTATTTAGAAATAATTTAACTTTTTTATGGTCTAAAGATATTTTTTTCAAAAACAAAAAAAACAAAAAACAAATCGTCATAATGTATAGTTAATAAAATTATAAATTGATCCGAATTTTAAAATATTTTTTTCACTTACTATCGAGACCTTATTCAGCTAAGTTTTTGTACAATTTACATTTATTTGACGTTCATATTGAAGAAAGAAGTTCAGTCATTGTAGTATCGTTTTGATAGTGAATCAATTTAGATAGTAAAAATTTGAGCATAATACATTATTAGACTGTTTAAAAAATAATCAATTAATTTTTTTTCCAAAGCATCATTAAACTAAAGAGTAAAGTAATTATTTAATTTTTCAATTAATATCGTTGTAAAATGAATTTTTAAATAATTTTTTAATCAACTTTTAAGATTTTTATTATTATCAATTTATCAACGTGCTAAAAATTATTAATTTGAGCAATTATCAAAGGCAATCAATCATGTATAAATTATTTCATAAACATAATCTAAAAGTTTTATCAACTTGTCAAGATTATTGTGCTCAAATTATCTTAAATCAATAAATGTCATTTACACGTTTTTAATATTTGTATATTTTTACAAGATAAATCATTAAAAAATTATTCAAATTCAAAGTACTGTGTGATTTGTCAAAGTCAGATTATAATACTGTTCCTAAATATGGAAATACTAAAAATCAATTTATTAATTAAGTAAAATTCAATCACAGACTTGAACAAACAATTTGTATTCTAATTTTTTCTTTTTTTTTACTAATTATACAAGACTAAAAAAAATAACAATAACAACAAGACTGGTGTTGTTGATTTCCAATGAATTGCTGATGAAATATAACCGTGAATATTTTCTGCTCTTCTCAGTGAACTTAGTGGTACTTCTGATATAATTTTTGGACTTCTTTCTGATATTCTAGTGATGATTTTTTCCATTTCAATTATACAAGCTTTTTGCTGTAGTTTTGAAGGATACATTGTTGTTGGTTGTGTTAATATAAATATATCACCTTCAATAGTAACACTTCCACGTAAACTACACTGAAGAATTTCAAGCTGACGTCCAAGAGCACTTAATAATGCATCAAGTGTAACAGTATCTCTATCAGCTTCTTCTTCCATCATATAATAAATTCTATCCAACTGTAAAATATAATAATTGTTAATTTATAATCACCTTGTAAATTATTAAGATAAGTTAATTTACCTGTTTTTTTGAATAAGAAATTCTACCAGCTCCACCACAAACAGGACAACAAGCTCCAGGTGGTATTGTTCCAATGCATCTAGATGTTTTTAAGCTTGGACATTTAACAATATTACCACATACTTGTTTTGTCTCATCTCTATTAAATCCAACAGCAACACAATTACCATAATAATCAACAACTGTTTTTTCAGCCCATGCAGCACACTCTGACATGTAAACTTCACCATTAATTCCACAAACAGGACCTTGAAGACTACAATTTTTTAGACAATGTCCTCTGTATGATAAAGTTGCACGTGATTTAATTAATGAACAAATTGATGAATGCTCTTTATTGTTGCTATCACAAACAGGTCCAGAATATATTTCTTTATGTTTACAATTTTCAGGTATACACTCAAATTGTTTACAAGGTTTGTAAATTGATGAAAGACATACACGAGTTTTTTTAAAACATCTTTCTCTATTATTACAAGGATTTGGCTTACAAGGATCTTTTGATGAACAACTTCCAAGTGTTATGTCATCTTGTGTAAGACCAGAACATTTAGCTAAACAAGCTGATGCATATGTTATACCTGTTCTTCCACAAACTGGTTTATAATAACTAGAACAAGCACATGGTAATCCAGAATTTTTTAATTCTAAACAATTTTTTTTAGAACAAGTAATTTCACCTTCAAAACAATGACATGATTGACAATCAAGATAAAAATTTGTTCTATGTGCAACAAAACGATCTTGAACCCAGCATGAATTTTGATTATAACAATTTAAAGTTTGACATTTTTCTAATCCTTTTAGTGTACATTGACAAATTCTTAAACAACCAAATTGATCTATTCTTGGTACTTGAATCCAAGTTTTTATAGGTACAGATAATTTTGACATTTTACCAAGTGAACATGATGGTACACATGAATAAAATTTACTATCAATATTTGGCTCAACAATACAAACTTCATTGTTACCACATGGATTATTTTTACAAGGTGTTGTTATATCATTTTTCAAATAAATATCTGTTTCAGATGATTCAATGAAATTTCTAAATGACACACAAGGCACGTCTGGTCGTGATGGTGAAAGTTTTGAGCACAAAGAATTTACAGATTCAGATGAATTTGTTATTGACCAATCAATACAATTTGTCATTAAATGAATACAATCATCACGACAAAGACGAGATTCATGTATTGTTGATTCACAAGGTCTTATTTGAAAAAAACATGCAACAGCTTGTAAAATTTCAGTTGGACATGATGGATGAACACGTATTGAAGTTCCAAATCCTGAAATTAAACCACCTTGTAGCCATTTTTCTGATTCCCATTTTGCAATGCTATCAGCATTGGCTGAACAAGTTCTAGAAAAGAAAAATTATTATCATTAATGTCAGATAAAAAATGGAACAAGTATTATTGTTTGACATTTTAATGTTTATAATTACCTAAATAATGTCGTTGATCTGTCATTGAATTTTCCACAATAAGACAAACCAGAACATCCAATTTCACAAGGATCATCAGCTTCTTCTAAACATCTTCGTAATTCTTCTCCATTTGGTGATGACAAACAAATTGATTCTAATTGATTCCATGCAACTTCCCAGTCAGATTGAAATGCTCGTAAACAAATATCTTGACAATTAGAATTTTGTGCACGAGAACAACAACTAAGTTTACCAATATCAAGTGGTAAATTTGGTGTTTTAGTTTGTTCTGATTGAAGAATACAAGTCCACAATGGTGAATGAGGAAATACTGGTTCACATTTATTTTCAAGTTCATCAAGTATTTCTTTGATTGTTGTTGATGAATGTAAAGTCTTTCTACATGCATCAAGACAGACTAATGTTTTTGCCTCATTGCAACAATGTACATCTAGTAATACAATGAAAATTTATAGAATATTATATCAAGTTTAATTATGTTATATTAAAAAAATTGTTTTTGATTAATTATATCAAATAAATTACATACATTGTTTTGAATTTTCAGCTCCTAAATTTTCAGCAATATTTTTAAGACATTTTGGAATTTGATGAAAACAATCTTTAATATTGTGGATCTTTGTGCTACTTGAATTTCCTGGTTTATCAAAAAAATCTTGACACAATGTTTTACATGATTCATTGACAATATTTCTACAGCAACGTTCACCATCTTCTTTACGTTCAAGACAAGTATAAAGTTCTGGCTCATCACTTAGTCGACAAAAACCTTGTAAATCCTCAGTTGATTCAGATTTATGACAAAATGTTTTACATCTTGAATATTGAGCAAGATGACAACAATTTCTACCAATCCAATCATCATGTTTGTCTTCATCTATTTAAATTTAAATAAAACAAATAATAATATTTAAATAATGATCAAAATAACAATTTACAAATTAATTTTTTCGATTGATTGTTTTTTCTTTGGGTAAGTTAAAAAGCCAGCTTACTTTTGTGATAAATTTTTTTAACTAAAGAATAATATTTTCATTATAAATTCATCACGAAGATATTTTTTTTTTTTACATAAGAATCCAAAAAAATTACTTCAGCTTTCTGGTAATATGTATATGTGACTTCCGGATAATTTGTAAATTAAATTTTAAAAAATATTTTAACATTTAAAAATGTAAAAATTGATTATTCCTTTTCGAAAATTTGTATTCATAATATTAACAGAGGTCTTGAAGCCTAAATTTGATACTTAACTGGCAGATGCACTGGGTTTTATTTATGTTATAAATTCTAAAAAGTTATAGTGACTCCCAAGTTTATCCCAATTGAGATTATATTATATTTTTTTTATTTCTCAATTCACTGATAATAATTGTATTGTATCACTTTAATACACATAAATAAATGATATATGTATACGTGTATGTGGGCTGTCTTTAAAATCAGATGGCGAGTTTTTGATGAGGGTACTAATATAACTAATAATATAATTTAATAGATGACAGTCAACGACAATATTTTTTTATATTTCTTGATGCATCAAATGCACCAACATAAGTATTTTTAATATTTTAAAATTACATTTTCTTGATGATTTTATTTTATTTTGTTTTCATAAATAAACTCTCTCTCTACATGAATATAATTTAAAATAACTTTTCTTCCTTTTTTTTTTTAATACCAAGTTTTATTTTGTCTTTGGAAATTTTCTTCTGCATATGTAGATAATATTATTTAGCGCAAAAATTAATTTAAAAAATCATTCTTCAAGTCCAAAAACGATCAAATAATTTCTATCAGCAAAATTTCTATATAATTGCTATATTTTTAATGTAATTTTTAAAAAAGAATTTGTCGAATTTAATTTATTACATGAATCGAAACGAAAATTCTTGAAGAAATATAATTTTTTGAAATTTATAATAATATTGTTACTTGAAAAATTAACTTATTATTCTACTATTTTCTGCAACAATTTGATCCTCTAAAAAAATTTAAAAAAATGAAAAAATTTTCAATATAAATGCAGTAAAATTTTACCATGAAAATGTTAAAAAAAAAATTGAGGATGCTCCGCCTCCGCAAGTACATGTGATATATGATAATATATATTTGTGAGATAGACATTAAAGTGGCGACGGCACATGTGGCGGGAAGCTGTCGTTAGTGTATATGTTATATAGAAATATATAGAAACATTTTATACATGCATTCCGACGACACTAACGTGACTCGGAGTTCAATGAATTTTTTTTTAATTTTATTTTCCATATATATATATATTCATGTATTTATATATTAAGAAATAAAAAATAAACAGCAATACAAAGAAATAATAATCAAATTACTATTAATTATTTATAAAATAATACCTTCTGTTAAACAATACACTAATTTTGTTGCACAAAAAATTACAAATGAAATAATAATATAATTTAAAAATTTTTTCATTTTATAATAACAATATTAATTATTTATGAATAACAACTTCCGTTAACGTTTGATAGATATAAATTTTTTTCATAAAAATACTTTTATTGTCATAATTATAATATATATTAAGACATTTGTCACGTTCTACCCACATCAAGAGTCCGTTTCATACTGTTGAGTGCTGCTGAGAAATGAGCTTTGTCTGTGCCAGGTTCATATGTTTATCAAGCTGAGAATAAGCTTTACTAGCTAAACATAAAATTTAAAAAAAAAATAAGGGGACGAATAAGTGAGGGAAATATGAGTCTAAAAGTTGGAGGTATTAAATTTTCAACGATATACACAAAAAACTAGGCAATAAATATATTACAACTTATTTTTTTATGACAAAATTAATGATTTGTAATTAAAAGTTCTATATGGAAAATTTTGTTAAATGTATTGCCATTTGCTTGTATTTATTTTTTATACTAAAACAAATACAAGACAGGAGTCAAGCAATAGTACAAATTGATTAATTAATTGTAATGTATTGGAAAGTATTATGTCTTCAAGTATTGGCTACCAATCAAGACAATGAATAAGCAATGTTTGTGAATTTAAATTAGTTAAAAATACCAATTATTCGATAAACGTTGATTCCAGCTTGAAATACATATGATGTAGATTGATTATTAATTAATTTAATGACACTCTATAATAAATTTATGTATTATTTTTGTCTCACGCACTGAAACATAACGAGTAGCATTAAAAAGATAGAGGGTGTCTGACGACTATCACACTTGATACGAATAATTTACATTGAAATTACCCAATAGATTAAAGAACTTGGAGGAAGTAATGCCTCAAAACACTTTATTCATCTTTAATCTATGGCTCAAGTGTACCCAATAAATTGTAGATGATTTTAGAAAAAAAAAAAAAAACCATCTGTTGCAAAGTTACTGCTACTTTAAATCAAGTTATTACTAAATTATCTTTCATCAGTTGAACTGAGCTGAACAAATAAACAAAATCTTTGAATTGAAATAATAAGAGATTAATAAAAATAACAATATCATAAATTAATTATAACTGATTTTATTTACATAACAGATTTTTTTGTTTACTGCATCAAGTTATATAGAAAAAAAACATTAAACTAATTCTTAATTAGTTGTTTATACTTAAATAAAGTTTAATAATGAACAAAAAAAATTTATAAATATATATTTAAATATAAAAAAAAAAATTGAATGATTTAGTCACCTTTTGGAGTTGTAAGCTTCTGCTATTGCATCAACATCAATTTGAGACAATATTTCATCATCAGATTCATCATTCAATAATAAATCATTTGCAAAACTTGATGGCAAATTATTTAATGATGATTTTTCTCCACTTGATCCAGATGATAAAGATGTATTTTTATTATTTGATTCATTTAATTTATCAGGTGAATTTTTATCATTAGAATTTGTTATAATTTGTGAATCATCAAGTGGATTTATATCACAATCATCAAGTGGATTTTTATCAAAATCATCAATATTAAATTCAAAATTACAAATGTCATCACAATTTTTAGTTACACGTTTAATTGGTTTTGTTAAATTATCATCATTAAATTTATCTTGTGAATTTTTTTTACGTTTATTCCTGATACTTTGACTTAATGACATAATATTAGGAGTAGAATTTTTAAATTTATCTTCTTCAATATTCATCTCTTCTTCATCAAAAAAATTTTCAATAATTTCATCATTAAAGTTATTACTATTATTATCATCATCATCAATAATACTATCACCTTTTAATATTGCATCAAGTATTGGTGTTGAAACAAGCCTTGAATTTTCACCATAAATTCCAATTAATGATTTTGTTGTTATCATAAGTAGCTTATTTCTTCTCCAATTTTTTCCTTTAAATGTAAAACAATTGGCACCTCTTAATATAATAACAACACCAGGCTGTAATATATTTGGAAATTTAATTGGTACTTCACGACTCATGAGTCCTTCAATAGTATCACTTATGTCTTTTAGAATAACACGAGGAGCTTCTGTATTATAATCAATTTTTTGTATAACACCAGCAAGAATTGATACTGTCTTAACACCAGATAATTTTGTTGACATAATATCATGATTTTGTAATAAATTTTTTGGTAAATCATTAATCATTATTTGCCAAGCACCATGAGAAAATAATTCTTTTGTATCTTGTGTACAAAAATCTTTAGATCTACTGTCATTTAATGTTGTAGAATTTTTTGTCTCATTTGCATCACGAATATGAAGATAATTTAAATTTCTTGTTGATACATCAAGTTTGTCTGGTAGTAAGCCTGCTGGTCCTGGAAATTGTCGTTTCATTGCTTGTAATTCTTGTGGTGGTGATTTGGCAATGTTATTTAATGGAGATTTAATATCTAAATTTTTCTTGACATTAATATAATTTTTACGAGGTGTAATTGATTTATTATTTATAATTGCTTTTATATTTTTCATTTTATTTGAAGCCTTTTGTTCAGATGTCAATTCCAATTTTGTTGATTCTTTTTCATAATTTTTTTGTGTACTTGTTTGGTATTGTTTTTTGGTAACTTGTTGTTGTTCATTATGATTTTCAATGTTCATTTCAAATCCTTGTGAATCACTTGATGCAAATATATCTAATACTCGATTTTTTCTATTTGATAATTCTTTGATATTTGTAGTGGTATTTCCAGATGATGATGATGTACATACTGATTTTTCAGGTGATAATTTTCTACGCTTCAATGGAGTTTCTTTTTCAGTTGGAATAATTTGAGAAAAATAAGTTTCTTCTTTATTCTCAATATCACTCCAAAAGTCCTGAAAGTATTATTTAATTTTATAATCATTTTATAATTACAAATTTTAACAAACAATTGATTGACATTTAACAATATATTTACCTCATCAAAAATTATATCTGATGAATCAATCATACTTAATTCGTTTTTGCTGATGTTACTTATGATAGACAATTAAACTTAGATAATTAATTTATTGACATAATAATGATTGATTAATGATTATTAATTGTTATTGACTATGACTCAAGAGAAAAAACCCAAGGGTCAAGAACAAAAGGATATTTTCTCTTGTTTTCTCTTTTCTCTGTTTACATTAAGCCTCTTGTACAACAAAAATAACATGTGGTTATTTTCCCTAGAAAAAAAACAAAACTAGATTATTTCGGTTTTATAAACTTACGTCATCTATTGTTTTTTAAAGAATTTAAATTTACTGATGATGAGTTTGTCTGTCTCTCCCTCTCTCAAGTCTATGGCCGTAATTCTAGACACCGGCAAATTTTTTTTTTTAGCAAAAAGACTTGTTTAATAATAAATTAGTAAATAAATATATTTGACAATTAATCTCGAGTATATTTTTAATTTCAAATGAATTAATTACAAGTTAAACAAATACTTGATTTGTCTTTAAATAATGGTATGTAATTTATGTGTGTAAATAAAAACATGACAGTTTAACATTTAAGACAGCAATAATTGTAACCTAATTATCTCTTTTTTTTTGTTGTTTTTGTACCACCAAAACAAGTGATGCATCTTTCATAATTTATATTATAAACAACAACAATGGTTGTTTACTTTGTAATTGATACATCAAAGATTTATAATTTGTGTTTATAAATATATCAAAAGTTGATTGTATACTTTTCATTAATTAATTGTTTGTTTATTTAAAGGAATCAACTGATGGATTTCCTCAACCAACAGTTCCCGGGTATCCACCTGTAACTCCAACTGGAACATCAACTTTTGGAGCTCCAATTATTCCAACTGCACCATTTATACCACCTCCTGGATTGCCACCAGGACCCACAGGTATTATCCAACAGCCATTTACAATTCCCCCTCCAGGATTTGGATTTTCAATCAATGCTGGAC